>NW_017670873.1:202501-260582 GCF_001879085.1 Nicotiana attenuata
TCTCAATCTCTCGAGCCATGTCAACTACCTCCTCAAACGAGGCACCCATAACCCTCTCTCTGGTCATCAAAATGCGGAGTGAATAGTTGAGGCCATCCACGAACCTCCTAATCCTTTCCCGATTTGTCGGGATCATCCAAGTGGCATGCCGAGCTAGCTGCGTGAATCTCAACTCGTACTGGGTCACAGACATGTCCCCCTGAACCAACCACTCGAACTGACGATGCAGCTCCTCCCTGTGAGACTGCGGTACGTACTTCTCCAGAAAGAGAGTGGAGAACTGCTGCCATGTAAGGGGCGCTACACCAACCGGCCTACGCCTGTCCAAGTCCTCCCACCAGGTGAATGCAGACCTTGAGAACTGGAAAGTAGTAAAAGCCACACCACTCGACTCTAAGATCCCTGCAGTGCGAAGCATACGCTGACACTTATCCAGAAATCCCTGGGCATTCTCGCCCTCAGCACCGCTGAACCTCGGAGGCTAAAGCCTGCCGAATCTCTCAAGATGACGCTGCTCATCGTCCAGCATAGCTGGAACCTCATAGGCTGGAGCTGGTGCAACTGGAGAAACTGGAGCAACTGGAGGAGCTATGGCTGCTTCCGATGTCTGAAATCCCTGGGCAACCTGCTCAGGTGTGTGAGCAACAGGGGTCTGATGTCCCCCCCCCCCCTCCCCCGGCCTGGGAAGCAGCTGCTGCAGTAGAAGCTGAGACCGCCTGAGCCAGGCCAGTACAAACTGATAGTATATGTGCCAAGGTCTCCTGGAGACCAGGAATAGTAATAGGCACTGCTGGTGCCTGCACGGGTGCTGCTGGGACATCGACAGCTGGAGTCTGGTCCTGAACTGTGGCAGCTGGTGGGTCAGCAGGTGCTGTCTCTGCTGCCCTACCTCGACCACGACCACGACCGCGTCCACGACCTCTAGTGGGTGGTACTGGTGGTCGACCATCGCGTCCGGTAGCACGAGTTCTCGCCATCTGCGAGAGAATAGAATACAGAGATTTAGTTCTCGAATCACAAAGCTGCACGACAAGAATTTCAAGAATATGGAGTTTTCCTAAAGGTTCTGCAGCCTCTCGAGGAGAAGTACAGGCGTCCCCGTACCGTTCCGCGTGACTCTACTAAACCGGCTCATGACTCGCGAGGCCTAGTAACCTAGGCTCTGATACCAACTTGTCACGACCCCAATCCCGGTCGTGATGGCGCCCAACACTAATGCTAGGCAAGCCCGACCAAATTAAATACTCTCAACCCAAATACGCAATCCGCTAACAATTAATACGATTAAAATAGCAAATATCAAAGTTCCAATCCGAATCTAAATAAAATAGTACGGAATATAATAACGAGTATCCAAACATTCCCCAATAGATCTGGAGTCACGAGTCTAGAGCCTCTAGATGTAACAGAGTAATATATCCATAGTAATAAAGAAGTCTAGGATATGGAAAGATAAATGAAATAAAGGGGAGGAGTCGGGTCCTGCGGACGTCAGGCAGCTACCTCAACAACTCCTGAAAATAAACTTCACGAAAACGGCAAACAGCTCCACTAAGTCTCAGGAGCACCTGAATCTGTACACATGGTGCAGGGAGTAAAGTGAGTACTTCCAACTCAGTGAGTAATAAACATATATAATGGCTGAAAGTAAGAAATCCCGAAATATTACAATATAAAGCTATAATCAACGATTCAGTACGTTAAATGATGAAACAACAGTAGACAATGACAATTAAGACCAACAGATATAAAATGCATGAATGCAATGCAATGCACATGACCGCTGCGGCGCGCAACCCGATCCATTTGGGTACTCGCGCTCACTGTGGGGGTTCAGACTCCGGAGGGGCTCCTACAGCCCAAGCGCAATATCATCGTAACATTCGCTGCGGCGTGCAGCCCGATCCACACTCAGTCCAGATATATATATATATGCATGCAAGCCACTCGGGCACAGTCAGATTATTCATTTTGGTCTCAATTATTAGGAATTATAGAGCTAAGTGTTTAAATCTTTCTTTATTGATTTAACGTTTCGAGGCAGTGTCTAACTCAGGACTGATATCATGAAATATGCTAAGCATCATGGAAACAGTGATAAGGATCCCTGAAGGATGCACATGATAGGCACAAAGCCCCAAACAATTCATAAAATCCAAGTAGGATGATTACCAAACAATTTCTAGTCAAGAACGCAGTACGAACATAATTCGGAACGGACTAGGTCACAATCCCCAGTCACAATCGACCCCGCACTCGTCATAGAGTACGTGTCTCGCCTCAATATAGCGCCACAATGTGATATACCGGGGTTTCAAACCCTCAGGTTATCATCTACATCTATTACTCACCTCAAGCCGGCCACAAGTCTAGCTCGCTATGCCTTTGCCTTTCGAATCAACCTCTTCGCACGCTGAATCTGATTAAAACCACAACGAATACATTACAATAGGCTAAAAAAACATAACCCAATCGAAAAGACTCGAAAAACACCAAAATTCACTAAGTTGGCAAAACCCGAGCCCCGGGCCTACTTCTCGAAGAATTACGAAATTTACATCACTGGATTCCTCGTCTCGCCACGAGTCTACACATACCAATTTTACCAAAATCGGAGTTCAAATGCCCTTTCAAAATCCATTTTTACATCACAGCTTTCCAAGCCCTAGCTTGACCCGTTTTTGATGAATTTTCCACAATTTACATGTAATTTCTACCATAAACTCGAATAATTAGGCCAAGAGACTTACCTCCAATTGATTCTCAGTCAAAACCCTCGAAAATCCTCGCCCAAAGCTCTCCAAGTCGCTTAAAAATGGTGGAAACTACCTCTTGTTCGCGGATGAAATAAATCCTTTAAACCTTTCTGCCAACAGCGATTTTCGCTTATGCGGTCCTGCTTCCGCTTGTGCGGGATCGCTTCTGCGGCCAAAAATCCGCTTATGCGGTCTTCACTTAAAAACCCAGACTTCGCTTATGCGACTCGAACTCCGCTTCTGCGGTTCCCTCAAAACCGCTTCTGCGGTACAACTTCCGCTTATGCGGACCCGCTGAAGCGACCAACTTCCGCTTATGCGGAACTAACCTAACCCGCACCTGGCCGCTTCTGCGATCGCTCACCCGCTTCTGCGGAACCGCTTCTGCGGTCCATTTCTGCAGAAGCGGAAATACCAGATGACAGCAACAACAGACCTGAAGCATACTTTAAAACTCTCGTTCAACCACCCGAATTCACTCCGAGGCCCCCGGGACCTCAACCAAAAATACCAATACATCCTAAAACCTCATTCAAACTTGTTCTCATCCTCAAAAAACATCAAACGACGCTAAAACCATCAAATCACATCGAATTCAAGCCTAAGTTTCTTAAAAACTTCCGAATTACGCATTCGATCAAAAACCCGACCAAAACACCTCCGAATGACCTGAAATTTTGCACACATATATAAAATCACCTAACGGAGCTACTGCAACTCTCGGAACTCCATTCCGACCCTCGGATCAAAATCTCACCTATCCACCGGAATTCGCCAAAATGCCAACTTTGCCAATTCAAGCCTAATTCTACTTCGGACTTCCAAAATCACTTCCGATCGCACTCCTAAGTCACAAATCACCTCCCGAAGCTAACCGAATCACCGGAATTCACATCCGAGCCTTCTAACTAATAAGTCAACATCCGGTTGACTTTTCCAACATAAGCCTTCCTTAAAGAGACTAAGTGTCTCATTTCCTATCCAAACCAATCCAATTCAACTCTAACTCACCCGATGGCAATAATGAAACATGAAGAAGCAATAATTAGGGAAAACGGGGTTGTAATACATGATACGACGGGTTGGGTCGTCACATCCTCCCCAACTTAAACCAACGCTCGTCCTCGAGCGTACTCAGAGTTGTCCTAGAAGCTAACCAACAGCTGAATAACTTTTCCAAGCATATACCCGGGGTGATCCCTCATCACCCTACCTCGCATAGGTCCGATAACGCAATATAGCTGAAATTTCACAGTCTATTTAAACCATAAACCGTAGAACCACATTGCACTTTCTGAAATCATACACAAGATCAGAACCTCACATCTATACTCAGAATAAGCCCGAACCAACTGTAATAACCCATACCTGCAACCTCAGGTGAAATCATATGATATACCACATAATCCAAACACTCGAAACGATAGCCTCTATTCACAGCGTTTGCCCATAATAACCAAATACCGATAGAAAACCTTTTATTAGCTAAAGTCTTATTCCAACACTTCCATATACTGCCAACAACAAATGAAACACACGATAAACCGTAACCATTCCTCAGATCAACCATTCATGAAGCCACTTCCCTTTGACTAATATCACAACAGATTTCCGGGCCGAACCTTGATATTATCTCTCTAACAAGCTGAAATCAATTCTGTTCGTTTCATTAATGACTCCAACGATCACCTCAAATCCAACACACCACCCTGGCGATATGACATCTCAATACAGGCCTAAGCCACAACTTGCATAATACGCGTACCAACAAGAAACGACCTGAATATACTCAAATCATGAAATAACTCAAACAAAAGGGCTGTACTTCAAGCTCATCAGTATCATCACAACACAAGGCTGAGACCCCGTCTCACATCATAGAAATAGAACATCTGAATCTACCCCGAAAGGTCATAACTCAATGCAGCCTCGCTACAATGCGCGATCCTATCCAAACACTGTTACACATGGAGCACCTCAAGACACTGTGATCAAAATTCGACAGCCACACACAATTTGATGTCTGAAACCAAGGCAATTCATTGCACCCACGGTGAAATAAACAACATAGGACACGCCACCTGATAGGTCATAACCCACACTCCATCTACCGAGCAACATCCGATTACTCTTCCCGCTTGACTTCCACTATGAATCCCCAATAGAACCGCACCACATGTGCCTATAGCCAACAAGTCATGACATCCCACAGCACAGAAAGCAACTCATAGATCTCCCCAGATCCCTAAACAAGCTCAATAACGATAGATCCAACCTATCCCTCAACAATACAACTCGGGACTAACCAAGCTAACTCAAGCTAAATACGTAGCCACATTGGCCTGCCAACGAGCTCATTATCAAGAAGCCTAAAGCTGCTCCTTCCACTACTATAACTCCTGTCGAAGCCGTACAATACGGTGCGCGGCACCAAATCAACATCGAAATCCACAACCTCGCCCGGCAACATGCCCGGCCACAAGGAACGCATCCGAAAAGGTCACTCAATACCAGAACTGAATTAATGGTAGAAACCCTTGCATTGACATCCGTCGCGAAGGCCCTATTAAGGAAAGCAATCCTTCTCAGTCGTCCGCTGAATCTTTTGAAATATATACCACTCTGCAAGAACATAATCCAATGCACCTCGGCACTCAACCCGTGGTATTTCCGGCATAACCCGTAGTACAATAGTCTAGAATAATCCAACAGCAAGACAACCAGTCTACAATCCAATATCATATCCAAAATCTGGCATACCAAGCAAGGAAAAGATCATCCAAATCTCAATAACCGCTAAACGGCGCCGATACACACGATCTACAACCACTGCATAGTCTGATCACGAGAACTCCTAGTCTCCAACTCCATATAGCACACGAATCACTATACCTGATCCCGAATTCCGCCGTATGAATACCTATTACACCTCGAGTATCCAATCACTCCACGAAAGATATTCTAAAATTTCCCTGTGCCATCAAACAAACTCAGATATCAACAGTCGATCCTAAATGCCATAACACTACCGAAGTATTATCAGTTTACATCACATTGCCCTTTTACTGGAACATATACCCCCGTCGACTCACTATGGTTGGCAATACCATTTTCCTTAATCATTTGAAAATCGATTCTTTAATCACCTGCAGCTGCCCGTGCTGCTTAAGAATTTAATGACTTTCCATTATGAACAGAACCGCAATCTTACACACACAAATCCTAATCCTCCACCACATATCGCATATACCATACCACACTAGGATAACATGAGAACTCCATCTCCCTTTTCTTAACCACAAACATCTACGTACCCAACTAGTCGAGAACTCTCCATTGATCCCATCTAGAATAAAATCACTACACATCCCATGCTTCGCATGCCTATAGACAATATATACGTCTCCAAACCACGATAAAACTCATTAAAAAAAACTCTCTCCCCAATTCCATTGCACAAGCTAAACTGCCACGACTGTATCCTTCTACCCAGGCCAGCTAAGCAAGCTGTCAGAACTCAGGAGCATTGCTGCGACAAGTCTGTAAAAGGTCATTACCTCAAACACATACGAAGAATTAATCATACCCTTACCATACCGATTTGGTCTATTATCAAGCTATTCCATCTATCTAATTTCCCTTCTGATCCATCATCAACTTGATATTCCTCCCTCGCCGTAGCATCACAATGCCTCAATCCAGGCTTACCACATGAGACTTGAACATGAGACCACACTATCTAAGACCCATAGGCCACTGAATACTCTCTCAATGCTTCCCAGAAATACCACATTCCAGAATACATTACTTGAAGAACTTCCTGCGAATCTGAGTTCGTTACCATTACTTCCCAGATACTGATACATAGAATCCCATAATTAACATGAAATACCACAAGCCTTGATCTTTTCTAATGAAAACACAGTCTCTAGCCACATACACAACCTTAAGACACCTGATTATCACATGCAAAATCTTGAACACAATAAAACCATTCTTGAGAGTCATTCTCTCTTATTCATCTGCAAATTACCTGATTTAACTAACAGAACCACTTGTGCTTTATTGACACTCCGATACCGTAAAATGATCTCATACCAATACAAACAACCATCTTCCTTCTCTGTACACTGAGCATTCTTTACCAACAACAACTCTAGACATTCCGAAATTCTCATACCCTATGGAACATACTATAACCTCTGTCGAAATTTTGCTTCCCTCGCCCATCCTCGGCTCAATTTCTGCAACTAGAACCAATTCGCCAGCATACCTCGAGACGTAACCAACATAGCACATAACCGTGCATTCAGCTACTCAACAGCAACCTCCCCAACTTGGCTCGAAGCCATATATCAAGACACACTTAACAACTCATAACACTTTTACTCTAATGATGCCACAATGCCATAGAGAGGTTAAACTCAAATCATGTACAAGTTCGTGATATCACAGATCATCTAGCACTGAAATCCTCTGCAAATCTCGCATTCATCCCCACATCAGTTGAGTCCACCCTCTTAAGTGCTCCAAATTCTCAGAATTCAACTCATACCCTTCAATTACACATGAGATCTACTAACATACACATAAGGATCATACCACTCAAGATCACTCCGCAGGAGATAACCCACCTGCTTCGCCTTAATTTAATACTTCAGCATACCTTCCACCATCATACACGTTACATAGTCAATTTAGTCTTCCTGAGTCTGAATTCTTACCGCCACATGTAATGCACTTCACTCTTCAACTAGGAGATACGAAAATATTCTTCACGCGCCCATGTTCGGGCTACACATCAACTCACAATAGGAATCGAATGCTTAACCGTTCATCTATTGACCAGCAGACTTCTTCGTCACTACTAAGTCATATAATTACATCTCGCAGCACTAACATACTCATCACATGAATACCAAACCGCCATTCCGGCTAATAGGGGCAATACTGAACATATAAGTTCAAAACACTTGCTCACACAATCAGCACCTCGGTGCTCAAGCCATAGGCAAGGATCCGGCCTCAAGTCCTCTAGACTGGCCCAACATACTCACGAAGATTACATCTCGCCCCTCGATCGGGGAATCACAAACCATCAAGGCACATATAATACTGAGCGCTCACGTGCGCATACAGACGTGTGGAAGGAATTTCAAGAGTTATATCTCAAGCTGAATCAAGTACGCACGATAAGATTCCAAGAATGGAAAGTTTTCCTAAAGGTTCTGCAGCCTCTCGAGGATAAATACAGACGTCTCCGTACCGATCCGCGAGACTCTACTAAACCTGCTCATGACTCGTGAGACCTAGTAACCTAGGCTCTGATACCAACTCACTCGAAGGCGAAGGCGAAGGCCTCCACACTCACGCGAACGCGGCCAGTCAACGCGAATGCGTCCAACTGCCCTCTATTTTTCTTCTACGCGGACGCGTGCCCAGTCATGCGAACACGATGCACCACTACCCTAAACCTACGCGAACGCGTAGCCCTAACACGAACGTGATGAACAACTTCCTGCCCCCTCAACCTTACTATACGCGTCCGCGACTCTTGCCACACGAACGTGAAGGCTTAAAATAGCCTGCAACGGCTGTTGCATTTTCTGCAACACTCAAAGTCCAAAAATCCTTCCGTTGATCACCCGGAATCACCCGAGGCCCCCGGGACCTCAACCAAAAACACCAACATACCCTAAAACACCATACAAACTTGTTCCAATCCTCGAAACACATCAAACAACGCTAAAACCATCAAATCACCTCAGACTCAAGCCTAAGTTTCTTATAAACTTCCGAAATACGCATTCGATCAAAAACCCGACCAAACGATGTCCGAATAACCTGAAATTTTGCACGCATATCCAAAATCACCTAACAGAGCTACTGCAACTCTCGGAATTCCATTCCGACCCTCGGATCAAAATCTCACCTATCCACCGGAATTCGCCAAAATACCAACTTTGCCAATTCAAGCCTAATTCTACTCCGGACCTCCAAACTCACTTCCAATCACACTCCTAAGTCACAAATCATCCCCCGAAGCTAGCCGAATCACCGGAATTCGCATCCGAGCCCTCTAACTCAATAGTCAACATCCGGTTGACTTTTCCAACATAAGCCTTCCTTAAAGAGACTAAGTGTCTCATTTCCTATCCAAACCAATCCAATTCAACTCTAACTCACCCGATGGCAATAATGAAACATGAAGAAGCAATAATTAGGGGAAACGGGGCTGTAATACATGAGACGACAGGTCGGGTCGTCACAATTCACCAACCAGCCATGGCTAGTCGAGTCAGACTTTTGACTCTCCTGCTTAGATCGATGGTTTTCAAGGCCTTTCTCATCACTTGGGGTTCTTCTGAAACCCTAACCTCTAAGGTTCTTTTGATTTCTTTTAGATCTGTTTAAGATCTATGTTTGCCCTGAACTTCTAAGCGTTTTTCTCGAAGTTTCTATTAAAACTCTGCCTTCAAAACCCCTTATCTTTTCCGATTAGGGTTTGTGTTAAGTTATTTCAAACGTTTCTCTGATTTTTTGACATGTTTTTCTATGTTTGCTCATATCGTTCTTCTACTCGAGTTTGCATGTTTAAAGCATTAATTTCTTACGACTGTTTATTAGACGAATGTTTGTTTGCCTGAGTTTGTGTCTGATTTGCTTGTTTATCCTTTTTTAAAACTCTTCTATTGTTGAAAATCCTATGGTTTTGGGTCTGAGACTGTTCGTTTAGGTGCATGACTCGATTTGAAGTTCTTTATTTCAAATCTCTCATTCCTTTGTGTGGTTCTTCTAACTCTGGTTTTCTATCATCTCTAAAATTCGGTTATGCTCAAAACCCTAATTTTTAAAGGGGGATTTTCCACACCTGCTACCCGGATATCTTTGCATGCCTTTGATATTCTATGTTTTCTTCACTGCTTGACCTACTGGACTATCATGTTTCGAATGTTGCTATCTACTGAATTTTGTGCTAGTATTGTATGCTATTTCCTTCTGCCAACAGGCTTGGCCTCGCATGTATAGTGTTTATGCATCCTATATATATGCTAAGTTTCCTTCTTTATTTGACCTTCAACTTGTGACTGATTTCAAACTTTTCCTTTGTGAAATTCTGATTTCACTCGCCTGTTAAGGTTAATTGATTTTCTTTTCCTATTTTGCCTTGCTGAATTCTTTCCAAAATTAGTATATTTCTGCACCTAGACTCGATTGCTTACTTATTGTTTTACTACTTCTTTTATGGCAACTATCAGCCTGCTTATAAATTGATTTCTTTACTTATTTTTTAGTCTGCCAATGCCCGTTAAGCAAGTGATCCCTTAATTAAAGGTAATCACTTGTATAATTGATTCTAAATCATGATTGTTGCCATGCTTGTAGCTTATTACCTCTTTCTTACTCGCTTTCAAAAACTATAAATACCCTGTACTCCTTCTCTTTCAAAAAACAGGAAGACAAGGCATAACACTTAAGTTCAAACACATATTACACTAAAACTCTCTCTCTTCTCTGCTACTACTATAGTGCTGCCTTACCTAGCCGGCTAAAAGCCAAGGCTAGGCTGTGGGGAAACTTGCTTATTTTCTGTATTTTGCATTTCTTACTGGTATGTTCTAATTAAGTTTTCCGCACCAACAACAACATGCTTACTGTTCCTTGCATTCTTGTCTGGCTACGGTTTGTCTTTAACCCAGTACCATTATTTAGCATGCTGTAATTTTCCTTCTCTTGTTCTAGATCTATGTATTATTACCTGTGAATCCTAAATCCCTACCCCAATGTGTTTAATACTTGTGGATGTTTTGGGGCATGACAGCATTGGAAATTGCTGTGCATGACCCAAACTTGATCCTCCTAGGATCATAACCTCCATGTTTCTCTTATATGTTGTTTGTCCTGGTTGATTTACAGGCATGTCAGCACTTCCTATTGTTGTGCATGCCCAAAGTTAACCCATGCCTATGTGCATAGGCTCCTTGCAATGGATTCCCAATCCCCTGCCCCCTTTGTGTGAAGCTATTGACTCCCTAAAATGTTAATAGTTGTCTCCCATCACCCTTTCCCTCTCCTTTATTCCCTTAGCTCTTAAAACTCTGTTTCTGCACTTTCACTCTCTTCTTAGACTTAAGTTCTGCCCCCCCCCCCCCCCCCCCCATGTGAGCCTTTCCTTGGGACCCATGAGCTCCCTCTGAACTTGGACACATGAGGGCTGGCATTTCCACACTGCACTCATCTCTATTCTGGTTATGTAACTTGGGTGTGAGCACTGCCCAGGGTCCTATGAAGGCCCTTAGGGAACTCTGACACACTCAAATCTGAGAAAGGCTTCGGATCAATGGCATTTTGAGGTGGTTTATTCCATAAATTAGAGAGGAAGTCAAGAAGCAGGCTTCCTCTGGTTGTAACTTTTCTTTGTACTTTTCTGTTGTAATTCAGTATTCCTGGTTTGTAATAATTTGTAATGAACATTTGGGGCTGGCTAGTGAAAAAAAAGGGTTGGGTAATTATGCATGCTCAAGGGTAGAAAACATGCCTATAGGACTGCTTTTTCTACATGTTCAATTCGCATTTAGAAAACATGCCTATAGGACAGCTTTTAATTCTGCATATTCACATCACATTTAGAAACCATGTCTATAAGACTTACTTTAAATCCTGCTTGTTCAGCTTCACATCTAGATAACCTGCCTATAGGAATTATCTAAAATTCTACACGTTTGTCACTGTTAAGATATCATGTTCTTTAGGGCCCAATTGGCTATAACCCAGTAGCATGTTAAAATCCGTATAAAGTATAGAAATCATGCTTGTAGGAATTCCCGAGTAAAGAACCTGCCTGTTTCCATTGTCTCCTAGATATTATGCCTATAGGGTTTAACATTATTCATTTAGATACTATGTATACAAAGGTTTAAGATCAGCAATTATGTCTATAAGGGTCTAAAATCAGTAATCCGAGATATCATGTTCATAGGAGTAAAAATCAGCGATAGTGGATACTGTAATCTGCAATTCGTCCATTCTGAGCTTTTTTTTAATAATCTAATTCCCTTATTTAAACGAGGTTTAGCAAGCATGCTTATAGGATTTCAAACAATTCACTTTGAGTTATCATGGTTTCACCACCTTCTGAATTAAGTAGATATCATGCCTATAGGACCCCATCTAAACACTTAGGCAAGGCTTAGAGTAATAACTGTAAAATTGAATCCGCTTTGTTAATTGCTACAACCAGCAAGCAGGCCTGATTCGGACTTCTTATCTGAGTTATGTAATAAACAAATCTCCTTCAATAATCAAGCTCCCCTCGTCTTTAGTATTTTTTAATCAGACCTAAAAAGTATGTGCAAGTCATGCTAGCTATGTGCTTTTGTTCAAGGAGGTGTATATGAGCCTTTATCTGTTTATATGTTTCCCCAACGTGCAGTATGTGTTTTGTATGTCGCCTTAAATTTTTATCCTTTGAAACCAATCAGCCTAATATCCCTTCCCTTTAGGAATAGTAGTCCTAAGTGCCTCCGGGACTGATAGGAATAGGACAGCTAATAGCATGCAATAGTGATCGAGACCAATTTGCGCTTTAATACCTTAACGGGGTGGGAAGGGTAGATATGGATATGATGACCGGTGCGCTAATGCCACGTGTAACCCCTCTTTTGAGGAGTGATTACCGGGTATTGCATTGACGTGATCCATATTAAATATAAACCTAGGACCCCCCTTTTCCTTTATTTGAAAACTCCTTTTAAAACTCTTCTTTTAATTGTTCTTTCTTTTATGTGTTTAAATTTAAATCCCCTAATATTTGAGCCCATACTTGTCTATTTGCTTAATTCACAATAACTGTCTGGCCGAGAACCACACTAGTGGATCCTGAGGGGTGCCTAACACCTTCCCCTTAGGATAACTTCAAGCCCTTACCCCATCACTGGTTGTTCAATGGAACTTAGAATTGAACCCCATCGGTGTCCTAATGCACCTCAAATCATTAGGTGGCGACTCTTCAAAAATGCAAAACCCAGTTCCCAAAAGGAATGAGTTGTCCAATACCCAAATGTCACAAGCCCAATTTCGCGAGAAAAAGGAGGCGCGATAGGAGGCTACCTGGGAGACCGAGCGGGAGATGCGGAGAAGATATCCTCACCTATTTGAGGCTTCAGGTATGTTTCTTGACTCGTTCGAGGATGAACGTTTGTTTAAGAGGGGGAGGATGTAACGACCCGGTCGGTCATTTCATGAGTTACCGCTCTTTCCCCCATTTCTGCTTCTTATTGCTTTATTTATCAGTTCTATATGTGATCGGGTTGATTGGCTCGAGTTCGGAAAGGTTTTTAGAAGGTTTGAGACACTTAGTCTCTTTTAAGAAAGCTTAAGTTGGAAAAGTCAACCGTATGTTGACTTATGTGTTAGAGGGATCGAATGTGAATTCTGACGGTTCGGATAGCTTCGGGAGGTGATTTGGGACTTAGGAGCGTGATCGGAATGTGTTTTGGAGGTCCGGATTAGATTTAGGCTTGAATTGGCAAAATTGGATTTTTGGCATTTTCCGGTTGGTAGGTGAGATTTTGATATAGGGGTCAGAATAGAATTACGGGAGTTGCAGTAGTTCTGTTGTGTCATTTGGGATGTGTGTGCAAAATTTTAGGTCATTCGGACGTGGTTTGGTTGGGTTTTTTATCAAAAGCATAATTTAGAAGATCTTGGAATTCTTAGGCTTGAATCCGATGCGAATTTGGTGTTTTGATGTTGTTTTGAGCGTTCCGAAGATTGGAACAAGTTTGAATGATGTTATGGGGTATGTTGGCATGTTTGGTTGAGGTCTTGAGGGCCTCGGGTGAGTTTCGGGTGGTCAATCGGACCATTTCATGCTTTGGAAAAATGCAGAAAACTGCTGTTCAATGTTGCAGAAAAATGACCTTCGCGTTCGCGAGTAGGCCCTCGCGTTCGCGAAGGGTTAGCAGGTGAGGCTGAGGATTTAGCCTTCGCGTTCGCGAGGGAGGCTACGCATTTGCAAAGGGGCTGGGATCTTGTGCATCGCGTTCGCGTGGAAGAAGTTGAGCATCTGGGGTTCAGGTGGAATTGTTCTTCGCGTTCGCGAAAGGGGAGACGCGTTCGCGGTGAGAAAGGTGCTAAGCCTTCGCGTTCGCGAGCTGGGTGACGCGGTCGCGATGAAAGAATTTTGGTCAAAGTAAGTTTGTGCTTCGCGAACGCGAGGCGTTGATCGCGTTCGCGAAGAAGGATTTTTATGCCTGGGCAGAATGTTTTAATAGCCATTATCCGCGATTTTGAGGTTAACTTCCACCATTTTTGAGCGATTTTGGAGCTTTTTGAAGAGGATTGAAGAGGGATTCAAGGGGAAACACTTGGAGGTAAGATTTATGGACTTAATACTCGATTCTAATGTGGATTCTACCTAATTAATCATGGAATTTAAGCCTAATATTGAAGAACTAGGGCTGGTAATTGGAGACCTAGAATTTGGGAATTTGGGGGTCGTTTGTGGTTGGATTTTGAAGCTTTTTGTATGTATGAACTCGTGGGGAGATAAGGATTCTAATGATGTAAAATTTATCGAATTCCAAGACGTGGGCCCGAGGGTCGGGTTTGGTTAATTTCGGGAATTTCGTTATTTTTCGATTGTTTTCGAGTGGGCTTTGTTCCGTTAGCATATTTAGATGGTTACGTTCTGATTATGCCTAGATTTGGAGCATCCGGAGGCCGATTCGAGGGGAAAAGGCATCGCGAGCTATAGTTTGGGCTGGATTGAGGTGAGTAATGATTTTAAATGTTGTCAGAGGGTATGAAACCCCGGATTACACAACGTTAGGCTATGTTGAGGTGACGCACACGTTAGATGACGAGCGTGGGGTCGTGCACCGTTGGAGATTGTGACTTGGTCCATCCCGAATGACTGCTTTCATTGCGTATTTGATTGCAAATTGTTCGATGTTATCGTGTTTTGGGCTAAATGCCATATTTGGGCTTCGTGCCAACTATTTGGACCCTTAGGGGATTTTTACTGCCATTTCCTCACCGTTTTGACTTTATACTTGTACTCAGTCATGCTATATTTTACTGTTTTCATAACTCAGCCATGTTTACTCTGTTTTAACACCTTAAATGATATTTTTAAAGATATTTTGAGATGAGCATCATGTTTTACTGTTGCCCGAGTGGCTTATGAGATTCTGACTGAGTAAGGCAGAGGGCCTGTGTTGTGAGGATACTTTTGGGTCGGGCTGCACGCTGCAGCGGTGATATACTGATTATGATTATGAGGTCGAGGGCCTAAGATGTACGCCACGAGGTGGCTTGTTGATATGAGGCCGAGAGCCTATGTGATTATGCCACGAGATGGCTTGATATTGCGCTTGGGCCGTAAGGGGCCCCTCCCGGAGTCTGTACACCCCCAGTGAGCGCGGGTACCCATTGTGATATGAGATATAGCCCGAGGGGCTGGTATTGTTCTATGTCATTGCCCGAGGGGCTGATTCTGTTGTTATTGTGCCCGAGGGGTGGTTTTTATGTATTTATCTTTTCTAGTTGCCTTTTATTTACTTGTTTAACTGCTTAAAAGGTGCTCTATGAGGTTTACACTGTTTATTTGTATTTTACTGATTTTACTCTGCCTCTCTATAGCATATTGTTGTGTTTAACGTGATTTCTTATCGCTCAGTCTTCATTTATTATTATTACTCACTGAGTTGGAGTACTCACTTTACTCCCTGCACCCATGTGTGCAGATTCGGGCGCTAAAGGTCCTGCTACTAAGGGTTGATAGTTTCCAGCAGATCTTCGGAGATTTACTAGGTAGCTGCTTGGCGTTTGCAACCCAGTGGTTCTCCCTCATATCATTATTTCTGTTCCTAGTTCTGGATTTTGTAATAGACTATGTAGTCTTTTCTCCATATTTTGAGACTTATGTTAGTGCTCATGAGTGGTGACACCCCGATGTCGGGCTGTGTTGGTTGTTTTTCCGCAATTATACTGTTTCACTTATATTTTGGGATTTTTAGCATGTTAATGACTTAAATTGTGTCGCTTTAGTTGTTTAAAATTAATTGTGTTGTGTCGGTTGGCCTTGTCTTCACGAGAGGCGCCATCACGACCGGCTTCGGGTTTAGGGTCGTGACACATAACCCGACCCCATTTTGATAAATAGGCTTTGGGGCTTATTTTTGGGCAATCTTCTGAGGATTTTAGAGAGTGGTAAGAGAATTTTAGAGAGACAAGGAGGAAGCCTAATACTCTAATCATCCAATCTTGCACCAATCCTCAAGAATCAAAGAAGCTAATCACTAGATCATTATCTTTCCGGGTAAGTTCTACTTCTAAGATTTCCTACAAGAGATTATGAGTTCAAATATATATTGTGGGGTTGGAAATATGCCATGCATGTGACACAAAATCGTAGTATGTGGAGTAATGAACCATTTTGGGTAGTTTCTTGTTGAAATTGCTTGAGGGAGGAAGGGATTACCATTGTAGAAGCCTTGTGGTCTATTTTGCATGCTAGGTGTTTGAAAAAACTCCTAAGAGAGTTACACCATGGAAATCCTTCTAACTGTTAATCGATTTTCGCTATCTTCTTATAGATTGTTATTGCTAGAAGTGTTGGGGGGTTGTAGTAACTTAAGAAAAGCTCAAGCGAGGTATGTAGGCTAAACTTTCTCTCTCGGAATTGAATTCCATAATGTTTCTGTAAGTTTAAGTATGATCGACTCAAAATCCCTAATTCCTACGTTCCGTGTTATCCCCTATAAACTTATAAACGTGATTATTCTGAATGAGTCTTATATAAAAAGATAAATGTTTAAAGTATGGTTTGCTTATCAAAATGGAATGACTTGAGTTGTATTTTAAATGAAAACTCGTATACCAATTGGGTGAGGAAAACTCGATATGCTTGATACTCCTAATCACTCTTATGTGTGCCAAATGTCTTGATTGATTGTATCTAGTTGTTGATAATCTATAAAGATGTTTGAAATGAATTAAATGAATTAGGGAAATAGAGTGTGGCCAACGTGCCGAGAACTTAAGTTATAATTGTTCCTGGTGATGCCTATGAAATGAGAAAATGTGAAACAGATTATGAAATGAGCCCTGACTTTACTTTCCGTAAATGACTTCAAAAATAGAGTGGCCTCAAGGCTGTTGTACTCAATTTATGCCCATAAACGGATGTTTGAGAAAATGCTTTGCCTTATAAATACATCCAATATGATCCGAGTTCTTACATACTCTGGTGTTGAAATTGTACATTGTTGTGATTGAAAAAGAGTAATTCAAGAATAATTGGTGTAATTACTTGTTTATGACTTTGATGTGTGTTTTTATTGTGGGTTGGTATATCCCCTCCTTTGGGAATAATCCTTTGTGTTTAAAGTTCCATCACTAATGAACTTGAGGTGTATGATTTCTGAAATACTCTATATGCTGGTAATTGGTGATGATCCTTGAACTTAAATAAAGTGAAAGTATGGAATATAGTGTGCGGCCATCGTGCCATGAACAACGAATCTTGTGAAAGGCCCGAAGAGCCAAGGAAATGTTGTTATTGCGAGAGGTTGAAAATATTAACAAGATCTATACAATGTGAAAGATTATGAGATGAATATACATTCACCTTTATGTTACCTTGGGTGTAAATCAAAGTAAAAAAAAATTTGGGAGTATCATTAGCAAAACCGAGGAAGGGTGGGTCATAAGTCCCACACCTGAAACTACTCGTGCCGGTGTTGGGGTGGATTGTGATTATTCCCCTCATTTGGGATGAAATTGAAATACTGCTAAAATTGTGATTATTCCCCTCATTTGGGATAAAATTGAAATACTACTGAAATTGTGATTATTCCCCTTAATTGGGGTGAAACTGATAACAACTGTGAATTGGAAAAAAAGTCAACCCATACGTCATATGTGGGAAGGTGGCCTAGCTGATCGGGTGGAGATCAGATGCCATGTTGTGCACTTGGTGGTACCGTGCTGGAAATTTAAACTGGAAATTGTGATTGTGGTCAATGTCTCCAAAGAGACGACCTAGCCGATCGGGTCGTGATCGGTCTCCATGCTAATAAAGATGGTGGTATAACTCATATCGGTGCTAATGATCTCCCAACCAAAAATATATATGTGTTATTTCATTTTCGTGCTTTAAAAGAAATCTTTTATCTTTTAATTGGATATTTTGATATTGTTGATTGTGACTTGCTTTTTCCATGGTTTCTTTTCTTATATGGTTGTTCTATTTTGAAAGATGACTTTTAGATATGCGTACTAGTACTATTCGACGGCACTAACATCATTTTTGTCGGGGCCGCTGTATCTTTAAATGATATAGGTGGTTCCACAGCGGACGGCATCAGCCAGTGATAGCGGTATTCTCTTTCCAGCTTACTTGGTGAGCCCCACTTCACTTCGGGGTCCTGTACCTTTTGTACCTCATGTATCTTTTGTTCATTTCTTATCATGTTTCGAGGTATAGCCGGAGCCTTGTTGTCGGCATTTCCTTATTACTCTTCAGTTGTACTTAGAGGCTCCGTAGACAGATTGTGGATGGTGCTTGATGTGGGGAAATTAACTAGAAATGTTGGTATTTGACAAACATGTTTTTCGTTAAAACTATAAGCTTGTAATTTTTTGGAAATTATGAATAAAGCTGCTAACGGAAATAAAATGGTGGTTGCTAATGAAAACTACTTAGTGTTTGAATAATGGAGTACAACTCCTCTTTATTTATGAATTAATTTGGGTAGAATGAAATCTAACAGGCTCGCTCAGTCGGGTTTACTCGGTTGAGCGCCGGTCGCGCTCCTTGATTTTTGGTCGTGACAAACTTTGTATCAAAGCCTAAGGTTTTAAAGTGTCCTAGGATATCTCGGAGCCGTGTCTAGTAGAGTCCTTCTTATCGGTGTGTTGTCTACCATATCTATAATGAGGAGGCTACTTGGACATTTAGGAATTTCTCACTTCTTTGATACTCTTGATCGTGCGATAGAGCTCAAGATAGAAAGCTAATTTCCTCGTCATGTCTCATTTTCCATATGAGTAACCCACGGGTTCGAATCAGCAAGGGAATGATAGCAAGTGTCCTTGTCCCTATTAATATTATCATGCCACCGGATCATGTGTTAAGAGCCCCTAAGAAACGAAAGAGGCTTGTTTGTACCAATAAGCCAGAATGTTTGATTTGTAGGAAACGCCACTTGGGGATGTGTTGAATGACTCTTGAAACACATTATGTTTGAGGAGTCAAGGGGCATCAAGAAAGGTACTGCCCTGTCAATCTAGAGTTACCACGTAAGTCACTCCTTGCTATCTCGTTATGAACACCGCACGATTTTTCCTTGTTGTATATGTGCACCTATATTGAAGGGTTCTCATAAACATGGTCTTAACCATAACGCTGAATCATAAAACATTGCATGTATCTACTCTTTGAACGAGACGCATTATTCGTGAAGCCTCTTGATCACAATTCTCTTATTTACGGTCTCTTGAGGAATTGAGTTCTATTATTATGTCCTTGAATTGAGTAATACCTCTAGGATTAATACTTCCCACTTGCTTTTCTAAATTCTCAACAAGGGTCTAAACCTGATTAATTTCTTACAGAACCTTTTCAAACAAATGGATAACATCTGCTAACTTGTGCCTAAGCATGCACCATCGTAAAGTTTACCTATGTGGTATCAAGTTCAATGTAAAGCATCCCAGTGTTGCGATTCTTCTCGAGTCACTCTTTTTCTCTCTAGTGTATATGGCTTCTATAGTTTGAACAGTTACTTTACTCCTTTGTGATTATTATCCTGGATTACTTTCACTGTCTAGTAACATGAGAGCATATCCCAACACTGATCATATGTGTACATGTCAATTGAAAGGGGTCACTTGTCCGCATAAAGTTTCTGAGAAATTTGAGATTTATCAAACATTCGTCATAGGAAGATCGTTTTGTTTGCCCATCTTAGTATGGCTTTCATGTCCACCTAAATTGTCTCATAGTAAGTAGCTCACTTTGTTCCTGGTATTGTAGTTTCCCATGAAGTGGCCTGGTATTACGGCTTTGGAGTTATTATGGCGGAAACGCGTCTAGCACATAGCAAATGTTCATTCTCTCTAACCAATACATGATTTCATCCTAATATTAAGATGTCCTAGCTATGTGGTTTCACTCGTGAAAGATTGAAATTAGATGCTTTCAGATTTTGGCACATATCATGAGCATATTGATTTGGAAGACAAGTTGTCATATCTTTAGTTCTCTCATATAGGATCAATTATCGGGAAGGGTTAACCTGTTTGAATTATGATAATCTCGTAAATGTTCAACTTCTTTTTCATCCTCATGGGCTTGTGGCATAGATTCCTTGTGTCAGTTAATGTTAGAGTGTAATTCAACTTCATGTATTTTGAAACCCATATCACATTCAAGGTGACAGAGTATTGTCATTCTTGATAAACTGATTTTCCCTACACTCCAGGAGACGACTGGGTCACGTACTTGAATATTCCTCCTTAATGATTTCTATTGCCAATATATTAGTTAACTATATGCCTCATTTGTCAAATCAATGATGTCATCATAATGAGTAATCATGTCAGCATTATCAATAGTAAGCTTCATGTCTCTTAGGGTATATAACCTCGTGAAATACTCGGCTCAGCACGTTAATGGATTCTTAAATAATTCCAGTCTAATCTCGAACCTCGTTGTTCCTGTCGTAGTAAATCTATCGAGGGTGTAAGCTCAAGCATGTCAAAAGGAAGCATCATTCCATGATCAATCATATTGGGTAGGAGCTCTATGGTCATATTCATTCTAGCCCATCTTAGAATAATGGTTGAAGGTCACCAAGGGTTTAATTTGGGTGTCCGACATAGATATTTAGAGCTAAAAGAAGTTGATAAATTGGTATTTTACCAACTTATTTTGTCTTTAAGCCTATATTTTTGCTATGTTTGAGTGATAAAATTACGTGTTTAATGCCATTTACTTCTATATTACAGGTTCTATGTGATTTGGAAGTGATGTTGAAAAAACCAAGTGGAACGAGTCAAAAAGAAGCTAAAAAGAGGAAAATCTGGAAAGGGGCCTCAGTTGTCGCAAATGCGACATATGCCTGGGAATTGCGAAGATAGCAGTGATGGGAATTGCGAGAAGTTTCTCGCAATTGCGAAGAACGACTATACAAGCTGTGTTCGCAAATGCGAAGAATACTTCGCAAATACGAAAGTCAACCAGGCAGTCAACCTTCGCAAATGCGAAAGTCAACCAGGCAGTCAACCTTCGCAAATGCGAAGTACTGATCGCAAATGCGAAGTCAAACAGTATAGTCATAGTTCGCAATTGCGTACTTTTGTTCGCAAATGCGAAAATCGTGCTTCAATTCTGAGCACTTCTATAATTTCACATTTTTTGGCCCCAAACCCTTTAATACCCAAACCAGCTCATTTGTAAAAAATCTTTGGCATATCTTTTGGCTTATTTTCAGTTCCAAACACTAGAGAGAACAAGGTTGGAAGCTAGGGTTTGCACACACACTTTGGTCTTGAAGATTTGAAGCTTTTGGTTGAGAATTTCTTACCCATTTATGTTTATTTCTTCATTTCCTTGCTTTGTATTGTATATCCAAGTGTGTAGTATTTTATCCAACACTTGAATCTTGTTTATGGGAATATTCATATTTAAAGTGTGGATTAAATACCTTGTTGTGCTTATGTATTGAATGATTTTTATCCTTTTATGAAGTGAGTTATTGTTACTTTAATTATTCTTGTTCTTTAATGTTTCCAAAGGGATTAGCTAACCCTAGGACTCATCCATTAACTCCGAATAATTTTGGGAAAGATTATTTGGGGTTCGAAAAGATTAATTAACAAGAACTTGAGGCTTTAACCCACATTTTATAGATTCTACCTAAGATAGGATTGAACTACTTGTAGTCATATCCGGGTGTGCTTAATCTCTTAATTGTTTTAGGGGCAATTCAATTAGGAAGTCTTGTATCACGACCCCAGTTCGCCCTCCGTGAACATGTCTTGATGGCACCTAGTTCCTATAACTAGGTAAGCCGAACAAGCGGAAAATAACATAGCTTGCGGAACAATTAATTAAAACTGAACAACTAAAAGAAAACTGCATAAAAGATGCCGCTCGGCATATATTACTCAATAACGCAGAAGTCTACAATATCACCCCAAAACCCGGAAACTCACGGGAACACAAGCTAATGGAAGGTAATATACGGCTCTAACTATAGAATGTCTAAAACAAAAGTACGAAAGAAGACTAAATACTACAGATAGAGTAAGGAAGGAGACTCTTCGGTCTGCGGACGCTGCAAATGTACCTCGAAGTCTTCGTAGACCTCCCTGTCTCAAGGATAGCGCGCCTGAGATGAAGTACCTGGATCTGCACATGAAAAACATGCGCAGGAAGGGCATGAGTACACCACAGCGGTACTCAGTAAGTGCCAAGCCTAACCTCGGTTGGGTAGTGACGAGGAAAGGTCAGGGCCCTACTGACATATAACATAACATATAATAAGATGAGGAAAAACAGAATAAATAAAGTCTACAGCGAGAATCTAAACAAGATAAATGAGGAAAACCGTAATAGAAAGCAGAAACAGGACAATACCAGTAAATACTATTCACAACAGGAACAACAACCGGGGATCTCTTGGTATCCCGAGGATCTCTTGGTATCCTCATCATATACACGAGGGATCTCTTGGTATCTCGAGGATCTCTTGGTATCCTCATCATATACACGGGGGATCTCTTGGTATCCCGAGGATCTCTTGGTATCCTCATCATATACACGAGGGATCTCTTGGTATCCCAAGGATCTCTTGGTATCCTCAAAACTTGTAATAACATGTGCCAGGGATCTCTTGGTATCCCGCACCTTCAGTCCAGAAAAAATCAAGTGCAGGGGGATCTCCCGGGATGCCTTCCCGTAGTCCCAATTTAAAAACACACAATAACAAGCCCAAACATAAGGATAAATGCTAAACTCAGAACAAGTAATAGAAATCCTAGCCTAACATACTCCACGGAGTACAAACAAGACAGTTTAAGCACTTAGACAAATAATGTCAAATAAACATGTTCCTCTAGACTAGCATAGGATAAACTTGCAATTTAAAATAAATAGATAAGCAAGAAAACTCAATTTAAATTCTTCAAGTAAAAACGGATTTCCAACAATCAGCTCAAGTACGCGCTCGTCACCTCACGTACGAGGCATTCAAATATCAAATATCATGTCCTAAGGGGAAGAAGTCCCCCCCACACAAGGTTAGACAAGCCACTTACCTCAAACCGGCTCCAAATTCAACTTGAAACCACACTTTTGCCACGAGTATCTGACTCCAAATGGCCCAAATAAGTGATCTGGAAGAAGTTTTGTCCTTGAAAAATCGCCTGTGGGGTTTGGGTCTTGAAAGAATGGTGAAAAATGGTGAAAATTCGACTAAGTATGAAATTTGCTGGGCCTCAGATATGGGAATTGCGAACTGGGGTTCGCAATTGCGAACCCCGACCATTTGTGGGAATTGCGAAGCTAGGTTCGCATTAGCGAACCCTTAACAATTTGCCAGATCTCGCATTTGCGAAGGGGAAGTCGCATTTGCGACCACCCCTACTTTTGCATTTGCGACTACAGGGATCGCATTTGCGATCATAGCCAAAATCCCACAGTTCGCAATTGCGATGCAAAACTCGCATTTGCGAGCTCGCAATTGCGAGATGATCTTCGCAATTGCGAAGACCACAGAGCTGAGCATACCAGTTTTTTTTTAAGTTCAAATTGCAATCCGACACCTATCCAAAACTCACCCGAGCCCTCGGGGCTCCAAACCAAATATGCACACAACCACAAAAACATCCTACGGACTTATCCGTGCGATCAAATCGCCAAAATAATATCATATGCATCGAATCAAGCCTCAAAGCTCATGTTTTCTTCCAAATTTTCATAGAACATCAAATTCCCATTTTAAGTCCGAAACACGTCAAACGACGTCCGTTTTCAACCAAACTTTACAGAAAGTGCTTAAATCATATATAAGACTCACACCGGGCGCCGGAACCAAAACACGGGCCCGATACCATAGTCTTCTAATCAAATTTCATTTCCAATTTCCTTAATTATTTCCAGAAAACAATTTTACACAAAAATTCATTTCTCGGACTTGGGACCACGGAATTTGATTCCGCGCATACGCCCAAGTCCCTTATTTTCCTACGGACCCTCCGGGACCGTCAAATCACGAGTCCGGGTCCGTTTATCCAAAAATATTGACCGAAGTCAATTTTATTCAATTTAATATCAAAATTTAGCATTTTTCTCACAGAATTCACATTTAAGCTTTCCGGCTACGCGCCCGGACTGTGCAGGCAAATAGAGGCAACCCTAGATGAGGTTTTTAAGGCCTCGGAAGTACAGAATAGGTAAAAAAACAAGTGATAACCCCTTTGGGTCGTCACATCTTGTTAGTCTTTGGAAGAAGCTAATATAGAATTATTACTCGTGGCTAATTAACATAAACTCGCTCATATTTGTAAAATTGTGAAATACATTGGATCGTTACTTAAGTGTAATTCCCGATGTAACCATACTTGTAGCCATTGATCATTTTACTTGCTTTCTAGGTTAGTTTACATTTTCGCATTTAGGTATAAATATTTTCTAAAACCAATTCTAAGTGTTTGGCATTGCATAACAAGTGATAATTCCCTTACATTCCTAATCGCCTACATACTGTTCTCTGTCGGATTCGACCCCGACTCATAGTTGGGTAATTATATTAGGTGCGACCGTGTCCAATTACTTTTTAGTAGTGGATTTGGACGTCATCAGAAGTGAGCAAGTTGTTCTCAAGATTTTCTCCATGAAGATACTATGTGAATTACTAATAAAGGTATAGTAAGTGTAGTGCACTTTGGGATTTGTGGAATCTTGAAAGAAGTAGGCCGAACTATGAGTAAGATGTCTCCCAATTATTGTCCTCCGTGTACCATGTGCTTTCATGTGCCTATGTCTAAGAAGGTAGTTGGAGATACTTTGTGTATAATTCCTGTGGAAACTGCTGAAGGTAAAGTTAATGGATAATTGGCTTATGAGGGGTATCTATTTGACATCCTTGTTAGATAAGTCTGGGAGTTGAGATTGTTTCCGTGAATGTGTTATGGCAAAGTCTGTAAGTCGAGGAGGCCACCTTGAAGGCCGAGAGTATTGTGGAAAGAAAATATTTTTGCTTGATTGTATAGCAATTGGTTTTGATTTGAAAGGTACTTTCTAGGTGTTATGATTTAAAAATGTGTAGTTCATGTCCAGGTATCATTATGATAATGTAGTGCCTGTAATGCTGAGATTAGTGTTATATATATATATATATATATATATATATATATATATATATATATATATATATATATATATATATATATATATATATATATATATATATATATGTTGTGCTGCTTTGTCTAGTTGTGGATGTGTTGTTAGGATGGTTTTGGTGATTCTCTGGCAGGTGAATAGGCCCAGTTACAAAGGAGACTCTGCCGAAATTTCTGAAAATTTTGGGAGTTAGTCAAAATTTAGGGACTTGAGGTATGTGAGAAAAAGGATATATTATTTTAAGTTTTTGGGGCGGACTCTACTTCTCATTCGAGGACGAATGATCCTAAATGTGGGAGAATGTTAGGCCCCGGGAAATTTCGCTAAGTAATTAAAGATTTCATGGTGCCAATGTAGGCTAATTATTTTATTTTGTGTGAAAATGAGGATTATTAATATTATAGATATCAATTGGATATGGTAATAAGTGTATAAGTCATATTATAAGTGATTTGGGGTCTAAGGAGAGGTCTAAGTATAAGTCAAGTTGAAAAATGACATGATAGGCTAAAATTTCAAATGAGTACGCACAAAACCAAACTTTGTATGAGCATATCTACATATATAGACAAGTTGTTTTGTTATTCACAACCTATAAAATGAAATATCTTCGAGTCTAGTTTCTAACGCTTCAAACCGTTCGTTATTTGGACACTCCTACAAAAAGTTATGACCAAATTACCAAAAGCTGGCAAAATGCGATTCTATGGCCAATTGTGCGACCGCAGAATGATTCGGCGAACCGCAAAACTGGTCTGGAACCGCAAAATGGTTTCAGAGCAGCCCAGTGCATACCACTTCTGGGCACCACTTTCGCGATCCATTCCGCGACCCGCATACCCGTTATGCGGTCCATTCTGCGACCGCAAACCCGATTTTGGAGGCTTCATTTTCCTATTTGCATAACCCGTCCCCGTTTTGATAAATAGGCTTTGGAGCTTATTTTTCGATGACTTTCTAAGGGTTTTCGAGAGAGGTGAGAGAATTTTACAGAGATAAGAAAGAAGCCTAATACTCTGATCATCCAATCTTGCACCAATCCTCAAGAATCAAGGAAGCCAATCACTAGATAATTATCTTTCCGGATAAGTTATACTTCTAAGATTTCATACAAGAGATTATGAGTTCAAATATATATTATGGGGCTGGAAATAGGCCATGCATGTGACACAAAGTTGTAGTATGTGGAGTAATGAACCATTTTGGATAGTTTCTTGTTGAAATTGGTTGAGGGAGGAAGGGATTACCATTGTAGAAGCCTTGTGGTCTATTTTGCATGCTAGGTGTTTGACAAAACTCCTAAGAGAGTTACACCATGGAAATCCTTCAAACTATTAATCGATTTTTGCTATCTTCCTATAGATTGTTATTGCTAGAAGTGTTGGGGCATTGTAGTAACTTAAGAAAAGCTCAAGCGAGGTATGTAGGCTAAACTTTCTATCTCGGAATTGAATTCCATAATGTTTCCGTAAGTTTAAGTATGATAGGCTCAAAATCCCGAATTTCTACGTTCCGTGTTATCCCCTATAAACTTATAAACGTGATTATTCCGAATGATTCTTACATCAAAAGATAAATATTTAAAGTATGGTTTGCTTATAAAATAGTATAGATTTGAGTTGTATTTTAAATGAAAACTGGTGTACCAATTGGGTGAGGAAAAATCGATATGCTTGATACTCCTAATTTCTCTTATGTGTACCAAATATCTTGATTGATTGTGTCTAGTTGTTGATAATCTATAAAGATGTTTGAAATGAATTAAGTGAATTTGAGAAATAGGGTGTGGCCAACATGCCGAGAACTTAAGTTATAATTGTGCCTGGTGATGCCTATGAAATGAGAAAATGTGAAACAGAGTATGAAATGAGCCCTGACTTTACTTTCGGTAAATGACTTCAAAAATAGAGTGGCCTAAATGCTGTTGTACTCAATTATTGCCCACAAGCGGCTGTTTGAGATAATGCTTTGCCTTATAAATACATCCAATGTGATCCGAGTTCTTACATACTCCGCTGTTGAAATTGAACATTGTTGTGATTGAAAAAGAGTAATTCAAGAATAATTGGTGTAATTGCTTGTTTATGACTTTGATGTGTGTTTCTATTGTTGGTTGGTATGTCCCCTCTTTTGGGAAGAATCCTTTGTGTTTAAAGTTCCATTACTAATGAACTTGAGGTGTATGATTTCTGAAATACTCTATATGCTGGTAATTGGTGACGATCCTTGAACTTAAATGAAGTGAAAGTATGAAATATAGAGCGCGGTGATCGTGCCATGAACAATGAATCTTGTGAAAGGCCCAAAGAGCCAAGGAAATATTGTTATTGCGAGAGTTGAAAATATTGACAAAGATCTATACAATGTGAAAGATTCTGAGATGAATACATTCACCTTTATGTTACCTTGGGCGCAAATCAAACTAAAATATTTTTGGGAGTATCATTTGCAAAACCGAGGAAGGGTGGGTCATAAGGCCCACACCTGAAACTACACGTACCGGTGTAGGGGTGAATTGTGATTATTCCCCTCATTTGGGATGAAATTAAAATACTGTTGAAATTGTGATTATTCCCCTCATTTGGGATGAAATTGAAATACTGCTGAATTTGTGATTATTTCCCTTAATTGGGGTGAAATCGATAACAACTGTGAATTGGAAAAAAAGTCAACCCACATGGCATATGTGGGAAGGCGGCCTAGCTGATCGAGTGGAAATCAGATGCCATGTTGCGCAAATGGTGGTGCCGTACTGGAAATTATGATTGTGGTCAATGTCTCCAAAGAGACGACCTGGCCAATCGGGTCGTGATCGGTCTCCGTGCTAACAAAGACGGTGGTATAACTCATATCGGTGCTAATGATCTCCCAACCAAAAATATATATGTATTATTTCATTTTCGTGCTTAAAAAGAAATCTTTTATGTTTCAATTGGATATTTGGATATTGTTGATTGTGACTTACTTTTTCCACGGTTTCTTTTCTTTTGTGGTTATTCTATTTTGAAAGAGGACTTTTAGCTATGCATACTAGTGCTATTCAACGGTACAAACGTCTTTTTTATTGGGGGCGTTGTATCTTTAAATGATACAGGTGGTTCCACAGCGGGCGGCATCGGCCAGCGATAGCAGTATTCTCTTTCCAGCTTACTTGGTGAGCCCCACTTCACTTCGGGGTCCTGTACCTTTTTTTTCCTCATGTATCTTTTGTTCATTTCTTATCATATTTTGAGGTATAGCCGGAGCCTTGTTGCCGGCATTTCCTTATTACTCTTCAGTTCTACTTAGAAGCTCCGTAGACAGATTGTGGGTGGTGCTTGATGTGGGGAAATTAACTAAAAATATTGGTATTTGACAAACATGCTTTTCATTATAACTATAAGCTTGTAATATTTTGGAAATTATGAATGAAGCTACTAACGGAAATGAAATGGAAGTTGCTAATGAAAACTACTTAGTGTTTGAATAATGGAGTGCACCTCCTCTTTATTTATGAAGTAATTTAGGTAGAATGAAATCTAACAGGCTTGCTCAGTCGGGTTTACTCAGTTGAGAGCCAGTCGCGCTCCTTGATTTTTGGGATTCTCCCCCTCTTAAACAAACCTTCATTTTTGAACGTTCCAAGAATTATTCTGGGGCATCAATTTACTGAGTGTATTTACTATACATATATTCGCGGGTGATCCCACGCCACCGCAAGTGACACAAGTCCGACAACGCCATCTTAATTGAAGATTATTTCTTTCATCCATTCTTATAAACTTTAAAACCAAATTTCTTACACTCCAAACATTTTCAAAAGGCCTGATTTTCACATCAAAACTCGGTATTAGTCTCAACCAGCTGTAGCAACTGGTGCCTACACTCGCACGGTGCATTAATACAACATAACACATCATACATAGGCCCATAATAATAATTCTAGCCACAATGGCTGCCCATAATCGACTTCAGCACCGGAAATTAACCCCATCTCAGTTCAAGCCTTGTTTCAAACCTTCACAATACTGGCAACGATATAAGGAATATGAAAACCTCGAAATTATTCACCTGAATCGTCGAGTCGAATTTTAACGCCACTTGGGGACATACCTCGTAGTTTAAGACACAATAAACACAAAATGAATATGACTAACATGCACAGATAAACACACAAAAGAACTATCAAATAACCCCAACATGCATAACTCTCTATCGGTACTATAATGCAAATCAATTTCACAAGGGAGAATTTAACACATGAATTTAACCACAAGGATCTCACCCAGATATAACTTCCACCATGGCACATAGCCTGGTATAAACATATCAAATCACATTAAACACGAGGATCTCATCTTCAGCTCTGAATCACAAGTATTATCCACATCGTGCCAACCGAAACCTTCCATTTCTTTTCTATATTTTAATAGGTTCCGTTACAAAAATTCACAACACATAATGAACCCTCATACCGATAGGGAATATAATTATAAAATTGTAACCAATTATCCCAAAATTACATCAAAACCTACTGTAGTGAGTAACAGAAAATCACTTTTAGCCTCACAGCTCTCATTAGTGACTAAAACAGAATGATAGATGTGGCTATCACCATAGAATCTCCCAACAGGGGTAAACACATAAGTAGGTTACAGAATTACAAATCTCACCCATAAGTGGAGCATAATAGGAGGACTCGCCTCGATACTCAGAACCGAATCAAATTAAGGGAAAATATCCCTTTATAACAAATCGGGATCGTACCTGTAACGACACCATCTAGTGCAGCAGCCTCAGCCATACCATAGAAAATATATCAACGGGCCAGGCCTCCCCCTCTAGGGTGCCCTCCACCCGCCTGTCCTCCACCCCTAACGTGTTGTGCATGTGGGGTAGTAATTGGAATAGAGCCATTAGCCTAAGTGTTCTGATGAAATCTGCATCTCCCAAGTTTGGGACAATATCTCCTGATGTGCCTAGTATCACCACACTCATAACAACCCCTATGCGGGCGCGGCTGCTCATATTGAGTCTTTTCTGGATAACTGGAATAACCAACTGTAAGAACCTCGTGTCGATGGTGTACTAAACATAATAACTTGAGCACTACGAGTACCCTGAATTTTGGACTGGGCTAATAGACTGTCCGAGCCTCCGCCATGGTGAGTGCTAGCTGCAGAGTAGAATCCACTGAATCCTCCAGAATTTCGAGACCTCTTGGCCTCTTTAGACTCCCTTTCCTCACTTGGAACACGTTCTAACATCTTGGCAATCTCTACTACTTGCTGAAATGGAGTATCAGATTGCAACTCTCTAGCCATGCATATTTTAAGATCGTAATCGACCCCCTCAATGAATTTGCAGACTCGCTCTCTAACTGTATAAACTAGAGTAGGTACCTGATGGGCTAACTCGCTGAACCGGACGGCATATTCTGACACCGTCATGGTGCTCGACGCAACGTTCAAACTTTGTGCGCCACGCATCCCGGAGAGTCTAGGGAACAAACTCTTTCAAGAACATCTCTGAAAATTGAGTCCAAGTAGGTGGTATTTCATCAACTGGTCTGTCTTCTTCACAGACTTGCCACCACTGATATGCTGCTCCTGACATCTGAAATGTAGCAAAGGTAACTCCACTCACTTCCAGAATGCCCATGGTGCGGAGAATATGGTGATATTTTTCTAGGAATCCCTGAGCATCCTCGGTAAATGTGCCACTAAAAGTAGGTGGGGTATACCTCTTAAACCTCTCAAGTCTCTTCTGTTTCTCTTCTAATTCCCCCGTCCTGACCTCAGGTTGGACCGAAATAACAGGTTGCATCAGTACTACACCCAGAACTTGACCAATGTGAACCCGCTGCTCTAGAGTACGGGCGGTAGGAGTCTGAGTTCCTCCCCCAATGTGAAATATTTTGTGCAATGGAGATCAATTCCACCTGATTTAATGTACCAAACATGTTCAGGAACTGTGGCAAAGTCTCCTGAAGTCTGGGGATAACAATAGGTGACTCTGGTGTCTGTCCCCCAATCGGAGCTACTGGCGGCTCCTCAATTGCTGCTCTGACAGATGCTCTAGCTGCGGCACGTGCCTTTCCTCGGCCTCTACCTCAACCTCGGCCTCTTGCGGCTCAGGGGGTGCGGGTGTCTGCCCAGCTGACCGTGTAGAACGTGTCCTCACCATCTACGAGAAAATAGAGATACAAAGGCTCAAACTTGGAAATCAACAAATTCGCATGGCAAGAATGAAAGAAGTGAAATTTCCTAATAATTTCGTAGCCTCTCGAAGATAAGTACAGACGTCTGCGTACCGATTCGCTAGACTCTACTAAACTCGCTCGTGACTCCTTGAACTTATGAACCTAGAGCTCAGATACCAACTTGTCACGACCCAAAATCCCACCACAGATGTCGTGATGGTACTTAGTTCTCTAAGACTAGGTAAGCCAATTATAATTACAATTCAAGCCATTATTTTTTTGAATAATAGCTTAATATAGGTGTTGAAACCAAAAGCGGAAATAATTATAACAACCTCCCAAGACTAGTAATACTGAGTCACGAACTCTAATTGAATATATGAAATGCTCTCAAGGATCAAATATACAATACTCTTCGAATAATAATTGACAGTACATAAAAAGACTCCAAGGGTCTGCAACGACCAAGCAGCTCTACCTTGAATCCTTGCGATCAACACACTAACTCTTCCCGAGTCTGATGTCTCCAATACCTGGCTCTGCACAAAAATATGCAGAAGTGTAGTATGAGTACACCACAGTCGGTACCCAGTAAGTATCAAGACTAACCTCGGTGGAGTAGTGACGAAGTACAGTCAAGACACTCACTAGTCAAATAACTTGTGCAACATAGCACTATACGATAATAATGGAAAACAAATAACAATGATGGCAATAAGAATCAATCAGGGATATGAACATCAAGGCCACAAGAACACCGTAAATGTTGCTCGAACAAATAAAGAACACAAGTACAACCAATTAATCAGGTCCTTCAAATATAAGTCTTTCAAATATAAATCTTTCGAATATAAATCTTTCAAACAAAAAACTTTCGAATATAAATCTATCAAATAAAAAATCTTTCGAATAAAAATCTTTCAAATAAAAGTCACTTCGTGACACCTCATCTCATAGTCATAAAATACGCGTCTCAACCCACCTTCATATTTTTACGACACCTCGTACCCATATTTGTACCACAACTGCACGGACAACTCGTGTGCTAAAAATATCAATATAGAAAATCCACACGGATAACTCACATGCCAATAACAAAATCATCATTTACTCACTGCAACTCGTTCCCACATCTCATATTACAACTACACGGACAGTTCACATGCCAATATCATAATCATTATATACTCACGGCACCTCGTGCCCACATTTCATATCACATCTTCACGGACAATTCACGTGCCAATAACATAATCCGCTCGGCAATAGCCACAGGCTTACAATTTTATCAAGTTACAACAAGACAAGTTGCACAAGATATAAAAATAAACACAAGGAAAATGACAACATCACATGAAAGTCACCAACACAATAACCCCACATCATCACATAAAAATTACCAACACAATAATCCCATATCATCACATATCATCCCTGACAATAGCCACCCTTATCTCTCCTATTGCCACCCGTACCACTCCATATAACAGCCACCCTTATCGCTCTTATAGCCACCCTTATCACTCATATAATTGCCTCTATTATCCCTCCGCCCTGACAATATTAATAGCCACCCTTATCGCTACTATAGACACCCTTATCTCTCCTATAGCCATCCTTATCACTCTGTATAATAGCCTCCCTTATCGCTCTGTATAATAGCCACGCTAATCACTCTGCCCAGACAATATCCCAACACTCATAACAACAGTGAAATGCCACTCTTATGCCAACATAATAACAACGGTGGAATGCCACCCTTATAAGCCGCATAACAATAACTCAAATCACACAACAATTCACACTGAATATTATCACAACAACAATTTATAATGAAATCAATAAAATATCATAGATGCCCGTAGGCCACAACCTTTCCAAAAGTGCAATGATATCAAATAATTCCACAACAGATAGGCTACGGCTCAACACAACATATATGAAATTCCTAATAATAACAATATAATTGAAAAGTAATTCAGCAAGGAAAACAACATCCTTTAATCACAACTTCAGGTAAATAAATTTATGCTTCTTAATAACTTAACTCTCATTTAATCATTTGCAAATAAAAATCACTAATGAAATTAATTTCACGAACACGGCAGTTTAACTATAAAAGTGCTCACGCATGGACAATATAGTAATAATTCCAAATAAACATATAGGAGCAACTCGGCAAGTAAAGAATGAGACATGGCAAATAAAAAATTTGACAAGTTCCAACAATTTCGAATTTAATACATAAGGGTGTAGAAGAATTTTAACCGATATAAAATTTGCACATATAAGCCAAGTTAGGCCGATATTCCAAGATTTCCTTCTCGTGAGAATTGACCTCCGGGCAGCTGAAATCTAGCCAAATTAATTACATAACATCATTAAAATTTATCGAAAATAATTCTGGATAATAAAATGTCGACTTTAATTTCATATTAAAAAGTCAACCCAAAAGTCAATGCGGGGCTCGCATCTCCGAACCTAGTAGAATTTTTACAAAAGTTGAACACCCATTCCTATACGAGTTCAACCATACCAAAATTATCAAATTCCGATAACGAATCGCCCTCCAAATATTCACTTTTCGTTTTTGAAAAGTTTTACAATTTTTCTCAATTTCTTCTATAAAATTCGAATTAAACGATGAATATAACCATGTAATTATAAATATAATCACTTTCCGATATAGAACACTTACCCAAGACGAACTCAAGAAAAATCCCTCCAGAATCGCCCAAAATCGAGCTCCAAAAATCCAAAACGAAAAGGACGAAATGACCAATTTTAATCTTAAATGTTCTGTCCAGTTTTGCTTCTGCGAGGATTTCATCTCTCATGCGGAGCCTCTTCTGCGATGCAAGCGTCGCTTCTGCGGAGCACACTCTCCAGCAGCCCCATCGCACCTGCGGTAGAAAGTCCATTTCTGCGCAAACACAGGTGCGATGTAACGACCCGGCCGGTCGTTTCATGAGTTACCGCTCCATTTTCCCCATTTCTGCTTCTTTATGCTTGGTTCATCTGTGTTATACGGTATCGGGTTAGTCAGACCGAATTCGGAATGGGTTTTGAAACGTTTGAGACACTAAGTCTCTTAAGTTGGTCCTTTAGTTGGAAAAGTCAACCGGAAGTTGACTTATGAGCAATCGATCTCGAAAGTTGTTTTTATGATTCGGATAGCTTCGGAAGGTGATTTGGGACTTAGGAGCGTGATAAGAATGTAATTTGTAGGTCCATGGTAGATATAGGCTTGAATTGGCGAAATTAGAATTTTGGCGTTTTCCGGTTGGTAGCGGAGATTTTGATATAGGGGTCGAAATGGAGTTTCGGAAGTTTCAGTAGGTCTGTTGTGGCATATGGGATGTGTGTGCAAAATTCCAGGTCATTCGGACGAGGTTTGATAGACTTTTTGATCAAAAGCGGAATTCGGAAGTTTTTGTAGTTCTTAGGCTTGAATCCGTGGTTAATTTGACGTTTCGATGTTGTTTTAGGTCTTTCAAAGATTGGTATAAGTTTGGATGGTGGTATATGACTTGTCCTTACTTTTGGTTGAGGTCCCGGGGGCCTCGGGGTGATTTCGGATGGTTGACGGGAGGTTTGAAATTGAAAATTGGCAGCTGAAGCTGTTGAAGTTTGTCATAACCGCACATGTGGCTTGGGGACCGTAGGTGCGCGCCAGCAGAAGCGCCCCCAGGGTCGCAGATGCGGAATGGGGCATAAGGGGCTAAAACCGCAGATACGAGTGTTTGAGCGCACTTGCGATAGTGCAGGTGCGGTCTATGGGTTGTTAAGTGGTTTCCGCAGGTGCGCACCTGGGACCGCAGGTGCGGGTCCGCAGGTGCGAGATTTTGTACCGTAGAAGTGGTTTAGCTGGGGCAGAACATATGTATTTGGCCCTTCGCGATTTTCAGCTCTTCTTCACCATTTTAAATCGATTTTGGAGCTTTGTGGGAGATTTTGAAGAGGGAACTCAAGGGAACTTCGTTGAGGTAAGATTTGCATAAAACTCGTTTTTATGGTTTTATTTCACGGATTAGGCTTGTAATTTATGGAAAATTAGTGGTTGAATTGAAGAACTAGGGCTTGTAATTGGAGACCTAAAATTAGGGATTTGAAGGGTCATTTGTGGTTGGATTTTGGTAAATTTGGTATGCATGAACTCGTGGGAGGATAAGGATTCCATTGATGTTGATTTTGTCAGATTTCGAGACGTGAGCCCGGGGGTCGGGTTTGGTCAATTTCGGGATTTTTGGTGTAAACTGGTTATTTTCGAGTGGGCTTTGTTCCTTTAGCATATATTGATGAGTATATTCTGATTTTGGATAGATATGGAACATTCGGAGGGCGATACGAGAGGCAAAGGCATCGCCGGTTAGAGTTTAGACCGGATTGAGGTAAGTAATGATCGTAAATGTTGTCCTGAGGGTATGCAACCCCGGATTTCACTTCGTTGTGCTATTTTGAGGTGACGCACACGCTAGGTGACGAGCGTGGAGTCGTGCACCGTTGGGGATTGTTAATTGGTCCATCTAGTACGACTATTAAGTCGCGTATTTACTTGGAAACTATTTGATATTGTTATATTTTGGAAAGTATTATTGTGTTTGGGGCTAAATGTCGTGTCTGGGCCTTGTGCCGATTGTTTGGATCCTTAGGGGCTTTTACTACTGATTTCCTCACTGTTTTCGGTTTAATATTTACACTCAGTCATGCTATGTCCTTACTATTTTCATAACCCGGTTTTATTCACTCCTTTTGATTTCATAAATAATTTTGAGTCGAGTACTTGTTTTAGTGTCAGCCCGAGGGGCTTGAGTGAGATCTGACTGAGTGAGGCCGAGGGACTATGTTGTGAGGATATTGTGATATATTGTGAGGCCGAGGGCCTGATTGATATATGCCACGATTTGGCTTGTTGTTATAAGGCCGAGAGCTTGATTTATTATGCCACGAGGTAGCTTGTGATAGCGCTTGGGTTGTAAGGAGCCTCTCCCGGTGTCTGTACACCCCCAGTGAGCGCCGGTACCCAGTGTGAGATGTGATATTGCCCGAGGGGCTGTTGTGGTTTCATATTATTGCCCGAGGGGCCGATTACGAGTGATTGTGAGGTAGCCCGAGGGGCTGGTTCTGTTGATATTTTTCCCGAGGGGCGGTTGTTGATTTATATTGTTGCCCGAGGGGCTGTTTTTTCATTTCTATACTTTTACTCACCGTTTTCATGACTCGTTTGAAACTGTTGGAAAGTGTTCTAAAATGGTTTTACTGAACTGAGATGTTTTACGAGTTTTACTGCTTTATTGCGTTGTTCTGAACTTATACTGTTTTGCGGTAGCATTATGCTGTGGTTTACGTACTTTCTTACTGCTCAGCTGCCTTTACTTTTATTACTTACTGGGTTGGCGTACTCACATTACTCCCTGCACCCTGTGTGCAGATCCAGGAGTCTTGGGTCACGCTAGCGAGTGCTGATTTATCTTCTAACAGGCTTCGGAGTTGACTAGGTAGCTGCTTGGCGTTCGCAGCCCAGTGCTTCTCCTTCCTATCTTTATTCCGCTTTGTATTGGTTTGTTTCAGACTATGTTGTCTTTTTCGTATTACTAGACGAGTTGTAGTTGCTCATGACTGGCGACACCCCGATATCGGGTTGTGTTTGTTTCCGCATTGTTCTATTCTACCTTACATTTTGGGATTTAGCTTACTAATGACTTATTATAAATGTTGGATTGGTTTTGGAGTTTGTGTCAGCTAGCCTAGTTTCACGATAGGCGTCATCACGACCGGGTCCGCTTTAGGGTCGTGACATGCGAGCAGACCTTCTGCACTTCCTTCGTTTCTGCAAAGCCTCTCCAGCCAGCCTTCCCTGGGTCACTTCTGCGACCAGTTTCACGCCTCTACGAGCACACACATGCGGTCCTTCTTGCGCAGGTGCGAATGCATCAGCAACCAGAATTTCCAGCAGCTTCAACAAAGCTCAAAATAATCCGAAACTCACCCAAGCTACTCGGGACCTCGTCTGAATATACCAACAAGTCTTATAACATAACGCGGACCTACTCGGAGTCTCAAATCACATCAAACAATGTCAAAATTACGAATCGCGCCCCGAATCGAATTATGAGTTTTCAAATCTTCCAACTTCTACAATTTGCGCCGAAACGTATCAACTCAATTCGGAATGACTTCAAATTTTGCACACGAGTCATAAACGATATAATGGACATGTTCCAATTTCCGAATCGAAATTTGACCCCGTTATCAACAATGTCAACCTTCGGTCAAACGTATAAATATTTTAAATCTTCTAACTTTTCCAATTTTCGCCAAAATGCGCCGAATTGTCCTACAGACTTCCAAATCCAAATCCGGACATACGCCTAAGTCCGAAATCACCATACGAAGCTATTGGAATCATCAAACTCCATTCCAGAGTTGTTTGCACAAAATTCAAACTCCGGTCAACTCTTTTCACTTAAACTTCAAAAACAAGAATTGTTCTTTCAATTTAATTCGGAATCATCCGAAAACCAAACTCGACCACGCACGCAAGTCATGATACACATTACGAAGCGGCTCGGGACCTTAAATCGTTGAACGGGACGCTAATTTATAAAACAACAAGTCGGGTCATTACATATACATACAAATCTATTTACGGATCTATATGCTTCGATTGGGACTGGAAGTTCCAGAATAGGTGGATGGTATTCCTATGTGTCATGGAAAGTTCACTAGACTTTATCTAAAGCAATCAACAATCATGTATCCATATTTGTAATGCAATTAACACAAATGCATATGCATACGTTTTCTTGTTGTTTTCATGCAAAGGTGGCTAAAAATGAACAAGATTTTATAGCTCATAATACTTATTTAGACTTCCTTCTTTTTTAGGAATTTTTTTTTAACTTTTTCACTTTCTACACTACCTTTCAATTTGTTACTTTTCTTTTCGTCGAAGTGGATAAATCTAGAATGTATTAAACAAAAAAGATGAAGTAAATGCAATATTTTCCTCCAAAAAAATGCTATATTTCCAAAAAGAAAGTTTTATTCCTTTAAGATTTTTTCTTCAATTTTTATTTTTGATATAAAATTTGATATAATTAACGTGAGATATACGTACAACGTACGTGTCAAATGATTAGCCTTTATATAAGAAAAATCTTCTTTCCTACCTTCTTAGGAAGCTACTTCTTTGGCCTTTAGTATTTTTAATGATGATAACGGCCATGTGGTTTATAAGTATATAAAGTTATTAGATTGATTGCGTTATATATTTTTTTAGTTCTCTCACTGTAGTTTAGCTGAACTGTCAATTAAAAATACATAAAAGAATGGGCAAGAATAGGAGATAACAATGACATACATGAGAAACCAATAGTTTAAAAGGAAAAAGAGCTTAATGTAGGAAGCTGGTCTCAGATACGTGTCTATCACGTGAGCTTGTTAACACTACTAAAAACAGGAATTAGCGACGGATAAACAGTAAAATTCATTGCTAATCCTAATTACTGGCAGATTGGCAATAGATTATTAAAAATGATGTTAGGTACGAGCGATATAGCAACAGATTAGCGGTGAAGTTCGTAGTTAATTATGGTTGTTTTAGTAGTGAAAGAGCAATCAAAGATCATGTTTCTATTTGTTTTTTACATAAGCACTTATGCATGTATATATCTTTTGTTCTCATGCAAAGATAGCAATTTACATCTCAGAATATCTTTAGGTTTTCTTCCTTCTAGGTTCGTTAATTTATTTTTCTTTCTTTGTTCCCATGCAGAGCAATGTGCTATTTTCGGAAATTGACTGATTTGGAAGAAAAATTGAGTTTTAAGTTGTTCAATATAGTATAGGGATAGTATTTGTAGTTGAGGAAGCAGACAATGAGCTTTATAGAGGAAGCTAGTTTCTAATATGTTTTTATACAGGGAGAAATATCACTGATACTTAGCAAGAGATAATTGGTATGGATAATTCATGATTCTTTTTCAGCATGAAACCAAAGAGTCCTCTCATTATTTTTCATATGTATTGCGTCCTCTTTTTAATAAAAAAAAATATTGTGTTACTTCTTGATTTGTCTTTCCTTTGTGAGGTCAAATAGATTTTTCTTTACCATATATTGTAGCAAAATGGGAATTGTATAAAAAAAAATTGAAAAGGGAGGTTTTATTCCTTTTTAACTTTTTGTTCTTCAATTATTATGCGAAATGTGTTATCGTGAGACATACGTGCAATACACGTGTCCGGTGGCTAGACTTTATATATGATATATCTCTTCCATATATTTTTCCAAAGTTAACTTTGGCCTTTAATATTCATAACGCTCTTGTAGGTGTAACTAGCATTTTTTTTTCAGGGCCACCTTTACCTCGCACACAACATTTTCTAGAAGTTGCTTAGGCGATTTTCTTGGTCTTCTTTTATCCATAGCAATGTGATATTTTGGAAAAATGAAACTGATTTGGAAGAGAGTTTGAGTTTTAAGTTGTTCTATATGATTTAGGGTAGTATTTATAGATGAGTAAGCAGAAAATGAGCATTAATGTAGGAATTTGGTTTCTCCTACGTTTGTATGTACATGGGAGGTTTATTAATACTAGTCACAGACAATCAATTTCATATTTGTAATTTACAGCTCGGAATACTTTTTTCGATTATTTAATAAAAACAGGTCAAATATGCAATACTTTCTAGAAAAGGAAGGTTTATTCCTATTTTTTCACATGGTTATTTTTCTTATCTTCACCCAAGTTTTGTATCAAACCAAGCAATTTAACTTTATCAGTTAAAAGAATACAATGTTTATCAAAAATATTAGTTTCGTGTAAATACACAGTATGAATAAATTTTTACTGTTAACACTTCTCAGCGAAGCCCATTTTCAAAGATTTGATAGTTAGTGACTTAGTGTTGCATCTTTAACCGGTTGGAATCAATTCTGGGTTTAAAAAGTCTCCCTTTCCAAACCTAGTCACTGTCCTTTGTTCTTCAATATTCGTATTAGTGATAAATGATAGTATTGCCACGTGTAGCGGTAGAGCCAGAAAATGAAGCTTATGCGTAATTCTAATCTTTTAAGTTACTGGGTTCTAAATTAAAAAATTTATACATATTCAATAAATTACTTAAAAATAAATACATAATTAGAACTAAAGCTATAGGGTTCGCCGAAACCATGACCGATTGTTGGCTCCGCCCCTGACCATGTGGTGTATAGAAACTATTATATTGATTGAGTAATAGTTTTTTTTTCCGCTGTCGGTAGAATTTATCTGAACTGTAATAAGTCAATACTAGGTCAGTCGAAACTCTTTCTTAGTGAAGCGGAAAGGGACAGCGGAATCTAAGGCCACACCATACAGAGAAAACAAATATGCAAGAAATAGAAAAGAATTGATGGTTCCAAATACATATACTCATCATTTTCTTATCCTTGCCGTTATTCTTCCTTGTTCTTATTTTTCCTCCAATTACCACATGTTCTTTCTTTTCCATTGCTTGCTTCCTGTGGTATCACCATTAGTGTTTCTAAGGCAAACTCATAATACATCCTTCTTTCTTCCCTACCCTCTTTAAAGACCAACAATCATAATGGTGACAATCGCCACGTGGTATATATAAACTATTAGATTGATTGCGTAAAAGATTTTTCTTGTCATGTCGGTAAAATTTGTAAAAAAATTGATAGCTTAGATGTATATGGTTAATCAAGAATCAATAATTAAAAGGGAAATTTAACCAAGAATAATATCACCATATATTCATATAATCATATACCATGTGCCTTTGTCATTGCTGTTCTTATTTCGCCTCCTATCAGCATGTTCTCTCTTCATTTCTTCCTCTGGTACAACATTTGGTTTTGTAACACAAACTCAACAACACTAAAATATCTAGTGTAATCCCACAAGTGGAATCTGGAAAAGGTAGTGTATACGCAGACCTTACCCCTACCTTATGTAGATAGAGAGGCACAAAATAAACCGTAGGCTCAAGAAAAGCAAAATAGCGGCAGTTTAAAAAGAAGTACGATAGCGAAGAAAATATGAAAAAGAAGTGATAACAACAAGAAGATAATAAGAAAACCAAAGCAGAAGTAACATTAGGTAGTAATAGAAATCAAGAACAAGGATTATAACACAAACTCATGTAATGAAATTTTTTCTTTCTTCCATACCCTCTTTTGAAGCCGTTCTTCTTTCCCCTACAACATTGATAATGGTGATAATTGCCACGTCGTACATAAAAAACTATTAAATTGATTGCGTAATAGACTTTCCTATCATGTCGGTAGCGTTCGTATGAACTATCAGTTACAAATACAAAAGAAAACATTTGTGCAAGAAATAGGAGAAAATGATAGTCAGATAATGTAGTAAATCAGGAATCAAAGTTTAAAAGGAAAAAGAGTAAGAGTGAAGGCATCTCACAATCATGGATTCATGCTCAATATACTGCCAGGTTTAATAAGGCAAAAACCATAATACATCATTCTTTCTTCCCTACCCTCTTCCAAAGCTAAATATTCTTCCTAGTCCTTCAACATTCATAATGATGAACTATTAGATCGATTGCCTTAAACACCTCTCCGATTAGGTCGGTAGAGTTTGTCTGAACTGTCAATCAACAACAACAATAAACCCAGTTGAAGTCTGGAGAGGGTAATGTATATGCAGGCCTTACCCCTACCTTGTGAACGTATAGACGATGCTTCCGATAGACCCTCGGCTCAAACAGTAGCAACAACAAGAAAATAAGATATCTCAACTGTCAATCAAAAATATAAAAAACAATTGCACAAGAAATAGGAGAAACTGATGACAAATAAGGAATCAATAGTTTAAAAGCAAAAAGAGAATTGCGCAAGAAATAGAAGTTGATGACAAATGAGGAATCAATAGTTTAAAAGCAAAAGGAGAAAGGTTAAGACTTTGATACCATATTGACAAGGAGTAATCAGTCATATTTACAGAAGACATTTCTAGCAAAGACAGAAAAAATGAAACAGAGTATATACTACATAATCAATGTGATAATTCATAAGCCCTCTCTCATCCCCAACCTATTTAAAAAGAGAGAAAAGAAACACTGGTCTTAGCCAAAACCAATGAAGTTACACAAACAGAGGTCATAATACAATGCACATCGATATACTTGAGCAACACTGATCTTAGTCAGACATATAATTTAGCAACAGTGCTGATATAAACACCAATGTTTAGAGCACTGTTAACTTTCTTAGCACAAATGTAGGTTATTTAAGATAGTTTCTCTTAAGAAAGAGCATAGCTTGTGCATGAGCTAAAAAGATCCAAGAAAAGGAGAGTAAGAAGACACGGGCAAACTACTAAATTGTAGATCTAGTCATATATAAATATTCTTCTGTTTTCTACTTTTTTCTCTTAATTTGCTTAACACAGTAGTCTAACATTTATTCATCCCTTTACTTACAAACACACCAAACAAGATCACATCACTAAGGACCTTAGATAGCAAACCTTTAAGTTTCCAGTACACAACTAAATGACAGCTTAGCTAATACCTATACATGTACAAATGCATTTATGCGTGAATTTTTTAAAGCTTATGAATACCAAGGAGGATATTCAATCCCATCGCCTAAGTTGCCAGAAAACATTCCTGGTTCATTCACCGCCTGGAACAAAGTTGTGGCTTTTGCCTCTGCCCAGATGGAGGAGTCATCAATCTCCGGCAAGTTCACATTCAAATCTTCCCACATTCCACCAACTCCTACACCTTCATCATTGTTATCCTCTTCAACTTTTTTGTTGTCCGGTAATGGAAATGAAGCTTGCCCCCCGGAATAGCAGCTGCTTTCGAAATCATTGTTGAAGAACAATGATTCATTCTCCATTTTCACAGTCTCTGGAACTCCAGTACTGTATGTCGAGCTGCTAGAGCCAGTTGAATTTTGGGCTTGGCTTTTGGTGTTCATATGAGGAAAATTGAGCTTGGCATTATCACCATAAAGTTTATGTGCAACAGCATCATAAGCCATAGCAGCATCATGAGAAGTCTCAAAAGTACCGAGCCAGAGGCGAGGGCCACGGTTGGGTTCACGGATTTCTGCTACCCATTTTCCCCATGTACGCTGCCGAACGCCCTTGTAGGTGCAGCTAGCATTTTCAGGGCCACCTTTGCCTCGCATGCAACCTTTTCTGGAAGTTGCTTGGCTGATTTTCATGGTCTTCTTTTCTGCAGAACAGTGTGACATTTGGGGAAATGGGACTGATTTGGAAGAGAAATGAGTTTTGAGTTGTTTTAATATGGTTTAGGGGTAGTATTTATAGACTCCTAAGTGTCTATGTACATGGGAAGTTCACTAGTACTTGTCAAAAGCAATCAATGATCATGTTTGTAGTTGCAATTATCATGGATGCTTATGCATGCATTTTCTTTTTGTTCCCATGCAAAGGTGGAACGGACAGGATTTTACAGCTGAGAATACTTCTCTAGGTTTTCTTCCGTTTTAGGAAATTTTCTTTTCTAACTTTTCCACTTCCTATACTACCTTCCAAATTCGTTACTTTCTTTTTATTCTGAGTGGATGGAATTTGGAATGTATTAAACAAGAAAGGTGAACTAAATCCTGACGTCAGTCCTGGAAAAATTGAATGTTGATAAGCATGAACTAAAGAGCGTGAGACAGAAGATGGGTGTTTTGAACAGCTGTAGTAGTTGTACATTTTCCAAAGAGTTTATCTACATTAACTCACACTCTTGTGACTTCGACAAAATAATGTCCTACTGTCAAAGCTTCCCTCTAATAAGTACAAGCTCTCATACCTATCCATCCGGGGGTGAGGGGAGAAGAAGGGTGTATCGTCTCTCTTCCCAACACTAAAAGAGAAATCTCATAAGCGAAATGACAGTATATATTGAGTTGCGAATAAAGTCTCACATTGATAGTAGAAAAGAAAAAGAAGTTATATATAAGATATAGGGATATTTTTAAATGGTGTGACAGACATTGTTCGCATTCCCGTCAAATCTTCCCTCGAACTAAATCCTGCTTGTCCCATCATCACTAGAAGGGTTCCTCAAACCTAGAACCACATAGCCAACCACCAAAACTGACAGGTTAATCTGGAAATTCAGTATGTGCCACCTCACATTGTCAAGTTTTGTGCTTACCATATCCCACAGACTTCTCCTCATGCGCATCTCCAACGGGTCCAAGTGTTCCAAACAACCGGGTACGCACATCTGCCATATCTTCATGCTCGCTCCAGTGGACCATTGGCTATGATACCAGTTTATTGGACCTCATACCAGCACAAAGACACTCTTAACAACTGTGACACTATTCGCTTGGACCGGCAACACATTTTTTCACAACAGGTCTGATACCATTTAAGAATATCTCTATACCTAAACTTCTTTTTCCCTTCAAGTTCAATTATCAATGTGAGATTGGTTCACAATCCTAACACATTGAGTCATGGAGATCATCTTATCGAATTATATCATTTGTAATATCTGAATCCATTTGTTCTAGCCTCGAGAATCTAAGAAGAAATTTTGAAAGGAAAATAACAAAAGACTGTACTATAGGAAATGTGTAATGCAACCAATTCCACAAATAAGGGAAGTCAAAAGTTGTCACAAACTCATAGATCAAACATAAAACAACTATATTTAGCATAAAGGTAAAAGCAGGCGATTCATGTTATCATCGCGGCAACTCACAACTATAAGAAATTAATTATAAATATTGATTTCAGACTTCCATTAAAATAAACTCCAGCAACATAAATAGTAATGATATTGTACAAGGTTCTTGATCTGCGATTTTTAGGCGCTCATCTTACATGATGAAAAGATGTAAATACAACTATATAAGTTGTGATCGGTGAGATATCCTGAAACACAAAATTACATGTTTTTTTTTCTGTTTCTTTTCAGTAAATAGAGAAATTGATAGCAGCACACAGCTTCTTGCCCAGGAGAGCTGGAAGCACTTTAATATTAAACTAAACAAAGGAGTCAAAGGTGTGGCTCTCAACAATTTTGCACATGGTGGCTAATTTCCAGAAAGAAATGGCTAGAGTGCGGATCCAAAAGAATGCAAATCTATGTTGTACGAGTCAATACAGGTGTTTGTAAGTATTCGGCATGGGTAAGTCAAGTTTCTTTTAGCTAATTGTTAGTGTATTTTGAAGAGTTCATCTAATGTACTCACGCCCATATCAATCAGTTCTATACAGATGTCACTGCAAACGAAGAATTCATATAAAATAACAGCAATTACCGGCATGAAACGGCTGTACAGTGCATACACAAAAGTGGCATACGCTCTGAAAAGTAACAAACTAGGCTGACAGATTTTGCCTCTGGTAATCAGTAATGCATCCAAAATCAAGCATAATGAAGGGCCATGTAACATCAGCTCATGACTTAAAAAGGCAGCCTATCATTGTAATGGTGTAAGTCCTCTTCATGTCTTCTGACATAAACAGTCGCAGGGGACGTCAATGCAGAAAACCTTCACCTGGGGCCCCAAATAACATGTAACTATATGCTGAAAAGATTTGGCTGAAATCCATAAAATACGCACATGTGATGAACACGAAACAAGAATACAGAAGTAAAATTTTAATTCTTTTTCCTTCTTCTTTTCTTATTTTTGCCGTATGGTTAAAAGTAATTGAGGTGCCTTTTGACAGCATATGGTATGGCATATATTTTGATACTGTCACGGCGGAGGTGGATCTAGGATTTAAACTTGATGTTTTCGACCTTTAAGATTCTTAGCACTGAAAATATTGTAATATTAAAATTATGGGCTCAGATCTAATATTTATTGAAATTTTAGTGGGTTTTCACATAATAAAAATATACTCTGTGTCACAAAAACTTGGGTTTAGGTGAACTCGTAGTTAAAAAGCTACATCTGCCTCTTGTCACGGCCAAGCCACAATATAAATTAACTCCCGGTTGCTAAGCATTGTTGCAAAGAATATTTACACAAACAATACCAACACCCTGCTCAAAATGATGGCAAGAAAGTGGAGGCACCACTCAAAATACCCCTTCAGTTATCCTCATTAATTCCTCTAACAAATTCCATAACTCTTGCATTCTTTCCTATCTCAACTTCCTTTAAGCTTCCTGAATGCATGAAACATTTAATATCCACTATCCAAAGAATGAGGTAAATAGCCATTCATTCCTAAGTTTTTTGTTTTTTAATAGGCGAGAAATCCTCCGGAGCCAGTGGCACAAAGTTCGAAAATTGGTGGACAATGGGTTCGCTCCTGACTCCTCTACCCTTCTCCAAATCTTAGGCTTTTGTTCGTGGCAGATTTCGAAGCCGAACATTCATTCCTAAGTTAGACCGCCTGTTATTTTATCTTTGCTTTCACAGTTCCTCTAAAAACTTCTCAAACTTTATCACTCTTAAAAAGTTCATCAATTCCTGTCTGAGACCATCAAGATTATGAGAAAAGGACTTTGTGTGCAAATTGCAATAACTATCGGGGTATCAAGCTGCTTAGCCATACTATGAAAGTCTGGGAGAGAGCGGTAAGCTAAGGGTGAGGAGGAGTGTGTCTATTTTCGAGAACCAGTTCGGGTTTATGCCGGGGCGTTCGACTACATAAGCCAATCCACCTTGTTAGGAGATTAATGGAGCAGTATAGGGAGAGTAAGAAGGACTTGCATATGGTGTTCATTGACTTAGAAAAGACTTATGATAAAGTTCTGAGGGAGGTTTTGTGGAGATGTTTGGAGGCTAGAGGTGTACCTGTTGCCTACGTTAGGGTGATTAAGGACATGTATGATGGAGCAAAGATCCAAGTGAGGACGGTAGGTGGGGACTCGAACCATTTTCCGGTTATGATGGGATTGCGTCAGGGGTCGGCACTCAGCCTTTTTTTGTTTGCCTTGGCGATTGACATACTGACGCGCCGCATCCAAGGGGAGGTGCCGTGGTGCATGCTATTTGCAGATGATATTGCATTGATTGACGAGACGCGAGGCGGTGTGAACGCGCAGTTAGAGGTATGGAGGCAGACCCTGGAGTCTAAAGGTTTCAAGTTGAGCAGGACCAAGACAAAATACTTGGAGTGTAAGTTCAGTGGTGAGACTCAAGGAGGGGAAGGATAGGTGAGGGTGGACTCGCAGGTCATCCCGAGGAGAGGAAGTTTTAAGTACCTTGGGTCTATTATTCAGGGGGTGGGGAGATTGATGAAAATGTCACACATCGTATTGGGGCGGGATGGATGAAATAAAAACTCGCTTCCGGTGTTTTGTGTGACAATAAGGTGCCAACGAAACTTAAAGGTAAGTTCCACAGAGTGGTGGTCAGACCGACGATGTTGTATGGGGATGAGTGTTAGCCAGTCAAGATCGCTCATGTCCAGAAGATGAAGGTAGCAGAGATGAGGGTGTTGAGATGGATGTGCGGTCATACCAGGTTAGATAGGATAAGAAATGAGGTTATTCGTGACAAAGTAGGTGTGGCACCTATTGAAGAAAAGATGCGGGAAACGCGGCTTAGGTGGTTTGTTCATGTGAGGAGGAGGAGCACAAACGCCCCGGTGAGAAGGTGGGAGAGGTTGACATTGGAGGGCCTACGAAGAGGTAGAGGTAGGCCAAAGAAGAGGTGGGGAGAGGTGATTAGGCAAGACATGGCGCAGCTTCAGCTGACCAAGGACATGACCCTTGATAGGAAGGTATGGAGGTCGAGAATTAGAGTAGTAGAGTAGGTAGTCTAAAGTGTTCATAATAATAGTATTGGCACGCAGTCTCGCTTTCTGTTGGTAGTAGGTTTTTATGACTAACCGTTGTTTTCTTTCATTGTTGATCACCTTACTATCTTGTTGTCTTTATTCTGCTTTTATATGGCTTTTGGTGTTGTCCCTTCTTGTCTATATTTTCATTAATGTGGTGCTTATGCTTTCCTGAGCTGAGAGTCTATTGGAAACAGTCTCTCTATCCTCACAAGGTAGGGGTAAGGTCTGCGTACACACTACCCTCCCCAAACCCCACAGTGTGGATAATACAGGGTATGTTGTTGTTGTTGACTTCGTGTGCCATGTATGCTCTGTCTTAATTAGTTTTGCCTCTACCTATAAGGCTCACGTCCATCTTATATGACAGAAAACAGAAAGTAAAGGAGGTTATAGGATAATTTGTTGATCTCCTCTATAGGTCAATACTGAATGAGAGAGACATTATTGTTAATGAGCACTTGCACATTACTGATACATCAGGATGGGAAATCCTAAAGATCCATCCATGCATCAAAGTTTGAGTACGATCTTCTTAAAACTTAGGTTTCACAATACATAGTGACACACATTTTCTTTTTCCCTGCTATATTAATAACTGAAAAAAGCAGCAGACAGCAAAAACAGGAAACATAGCAGACCATATTCAAGAAGTTCCCCTATGAAAAAATTATAACAAAGTAGTTGAAAACTCAATAAACTTAAATAACCTAGATTAAGTGCTTATATGACACTTATAATATCCACATAAATAATGATAATGCAATGCCAAACTTAAATTCCTGACATAAGGCATATGACAGACTAAGAAAGAACAAAGAGAAGCAGAGGTTCTCTATTCTATAAACAGCACTAAAATGCACAACAAACATAGGTTCGACTTCACTCAAATCTCAACAAAAGGAATGGATTTTCATTTAAGAAGACGCACGGGGCTGATGTGGAGGAAAAGAAAAAAGCAGGATACCAGACTCATGGGTGAAATTACTAACCACAAAAGAGCGGCCAGCTCCAGATAACTGTGTGTCCAAGAATCCTGCCAACAATAACTTGCGCTCAAGTGTGGAGTTTACCTGCTATACAGAACTACAGATGAATGGGAGAGTTAGCATTCCACTCAAAATGCAGACAACAAAAAGGCATAAACGGAGAATTTACTGCTTACCAGGCAGATCAGCTTTCAACACTCTCAAGATGTCCACACACAATTCATCACTAGGAAACTCAATGGACCTACAATACAGCAATATCGATACACAAAGACTCCACAGATGTTAAGACCTGCAATAACCAGTTAACACGGAAAAAGTTGAGATCTTATGCTCAATAGGTAAAATGACAGAAGCAGGAAAAAAGTTCGATATTTTCCAAGTACTCGACAAAAGGAAAAATGAGCTATTCCAAGTAGAACGGGAAGCAAGTTACTTTCTCTCCTAAACCAATTTTGGGAGTTAGTTGCCCCCTTGTCATGGTTCCTTCTTTCTAGTTTAATACAACAATAACAAACCCAATATAATCCTATAAGTGGGGTCTGGGGAGGGTAGTGTGTACCTAGACCTTACCCCTATTTTCTTTCTAGGTTAATGGTCTTATATAATATAATAACAAATAAAGGAGACGCATGACTCTTGGATAACATGTTCCTTTCAGGATGAAAGGACTCTTCAAGATTTGACGTGCTTACTCGTTGGTGCACTAGGTTGCAACTGAAATCACACACAGTAGAAACAGTTAGATTTTACTACCATTTCACTTTGAAATCAACATTTTGTTAAAATTAAAATTTTATGTAATTTGGAGTCATTATTAAACCTCCAACAACATCTTTTTATTTCTCTCTTTTTTATGTTGAAGGATGGTGAAAAATAAACCTGGTTCATTTCATAAAATCTTCAAACCCTAATTTCCTTCATCATCTAAATCCCAGATAAGAATTTTCTCCAAGAAAAGCAGACGCTTCAGTATCCAAATAAGATATTAGTTCACCATAGAAGAGAGAACAAACTTAACTTTGCAATGAAGCTTGAGCAGCAATGAAAGGATCCAACTTGTCGACTCCTCCACCTTCACAATCTTAATTACATTGAACACTGCACTAGCTGGTACCATAACATCATCTTTGAAAGGAGCAATATACTGTCTCCAAACTGGACCAGAATCATTTCATATTTCCCACAAAATAAGAAGTGCACTCACGCAATCAAAACAGTAACAACTAGTAAAAAAGTACACACGCGCTTAGTTGTTTGGCAACTGAACTTCCACCTTATTGGCGGAGGACTCGATTCCCCACCTTGTAATCCCCTCTCCGTCCCCAATTTCCCCTCCCCTCACCTTTTGTATAATTAAAAAAAAATATATATTAGTAACATCCCACAAAGCAAAACACCACAAGGGGGACCAAATTTCAGCTCTATTTAATTCAAAAAAGCTACTCTTTATTTTTACAAAGGGGGCTATTTTTTTTTTAACTGAATTGCATTCTTTTTATGCTTTACTAATAAAATTCTAATGCAATCGCCAAAAGGAATTAGAGAATCACTCTATAAACCATCGGTAAAAAAAAAATTAGGAAATTAAACCAATTTCCGGTGCACCATTACACGTTGAAGAAACTCCCACTACATACGGTGAAAAAATGGAAAATGAATTGAATGAACAGATATATAATTTCACTTCGAATTACAAGCAGCGATTATTTTCTAAGTCAGAAAATTTTTTAGAAGATATAAGAAGCACAAACTCACCATAATGTAGTGGAAATTCGAGAAATGTTTCTGTTTGCAAACAACTTTTGAAATCTAAAATGAATGTAGAAGAAAATGGGTTATGTTTGACCCATTTATACGGGAGAAATTCAAAAATAGCATTTACAAGTGCTAGTTCAAAAATACATAAGTTTCAAAAGTAATCGAAATTTAGCCACTTTTCGTGTAAAGATAAATTTGAGCGAAAACACTATTCAAAACTCAAAAAATACGCCAGTATATTATTATGCTGAAATTCCAGCACAAGTATAATTGAACTCCAGCATAAGTATGCTAGAACTCCATCATAATATGATGGAGTTCCAGCATAAGTACACTAGAACTCCAGCATAATATAATGGAGTTCCAGCAAAGTATACCGGTCCAGTATAATATGCTGAAAATTCATACACAAGTGTTCGAATCTCCGGTATATTATGCTGGAACTTTCCGTGTGTTGGAGTTCCAGCATAATATGTTGGAAGTTCATACACATGTGCACCAAACTCCAGTATATTATGCTGGACCGGTCTATGTTACAGCAAAATAGTGGCTATTTTTCATTGATTTGGTAAACGCTGGCTATTTTTGAATGACCAGTACGAAAACTGGCTAAACCGTGCTATTTTTACATATTAGTTCGGGTTTGAACCGGTAAAATGGGTCAACTTTTCACTAATTAGGTGGAATAGTAATTTTATGAGATGAAAAAGAAATTTATATTGTTGAAAATGAGATTTTCGAAAAAGAAAAAAGAGAATATATAAGAAATACAGAAAACTTGGATAGTATGCAAACAAATTGTTTTAATGTGTTAGATTAAAATAATATTTTTTTAGTTTGTTGAAAGTTATTAATTTTCATATGTGAGTATAATCAGTAACTAAAATTAGATGAGAAATGAATTGCAGAATGCTTCGATCTTAATTGTGCAAATATTTTTATACCACCAACATTAGTATAAAATATTTAATATACTGTAGTCTATACATCTTTATTTCTTATTTAACCATTATTAGGAACATGAATTATATATGTCTATTATTAAGAGGATTGTCTCAATTAAATTATTTTTAGGACAAAGTTATACTTTGCAAAATTCACATAGACAGATTCAATATTTTCATAATATATATTTTTGATCATTTTCAAGATTAAATTGTAAATATTTCTCTTCAACGCCTAATTTGTGTTCATTTACTATTTTAAAGCTTCAAAAGATACATATTTCAAAAGATATTACTTCTTTTTTAACTAAGGCATAATAAATAAATACTTGCCTCTCTACCTTCGTTAGGTAAGGGTAAGATTTGCGTATACTTCACCCTCCCCAGACCTCACTTGTAAAATTTCATTGCGCTTGTTGTTGTTATAAATAAAAAAGTTCAACTAAAAGTCTTCTTTCATAAATTTCATTAAAAAAATACATAGAAACTTTTCAGTTATAATTTTAATTTGTCTTTTAATTACGGATGCACCTAGTAGAGGATGTAAATGTAACATCTTCATAGTGAAAGAGGTATTAGCATTTGACTTTTTTTTTTTTTAAAGTCCATCGTCAAGATGGAGGAGTTAGGCATGACTCCAACTTATGTATTTCAAAAATAACAATTACACGGAGGAGGACATAAACCTCAGCCTCGATTACATAGTATAGATTGACTAAGGCCAATCTATTGTACAACTGCAAAAAACAATTTGGACAGAGAATAGAAGCAATCTCCTTACCTATAGACATGTACATAACACCAAAAACTGCTATTACATACAAGTTTGTCACTTCTGCCCGAACCAAAATACTCTCAAGTAATAACATCATTAATTGTAAATTGGTTCCTTCTTGTTGTGAATCTGAAATTCGGAAGGCCATCTTGTTCTAACTGCAAAGAAGCTCTAACTTGTCTTGGAAGAGAAACAACTTCATTGAAGATAATGTGTTCCTTTGTATTTTCACCCAGGTTAGCAAGTTGATCAGCTACATAGTTGCCTTCTCTAAAAGTATGCACAAAATTAAAATTACCTAGACTGGTTATCTCCCAAATCTGCTCTATAATATGTTTGATCCGCCATGGTGGCTTCATCCTTCTGTTGATAATAGAAACAATTAACAGGGAATCTGTCTCCACAATAACATTTTGAAGTCCTAAGCTATTGCACAATTTGATACCATGTAAAACTGCCTTAGCTTCAGCCATGTTATTGCTACAATGTCCATAAAATTCAGCAAAGGCTTTCACCATATCCCCCAACTGGTCTCTAATAATACCTCCACCTCCAGCTGATCCAGGATTACCTTTACTGCACCCATCTACATTGAGTTTAACCCAACCTCTATCTGGTTTCTTCCACCAAACTGCTTGAGAATGGATACTGTGTTGAATCTTCTCTATAGTCCTACACTTTTCTAGCCATACATGTGGAAGAGTAAGACTGGGGAATTGACAGTTAAGCATCAAAGATAAGCAATTAGAGACTTGTTGAATAATATGCCATCTTGACATGTGAATATCTTCAAATCTTGCTGAGCATCTATTCTTCCAAATCTCCCAACAGATAAGTGAAGGTAAACACTGCAGAACCATAGAGTGAACTAAGCTTCTTTCCTTAGCTAGCCACCAATTCATAAGAGTTTGCCTTATCTGATCCTTGATAAACCTAATGCCATAAGCATTGCAAAAATAGGACCATATCTGTGTTGCTATTTGACTACTACTGAAAAGGTGTGAAATGGTTTCCTCATCATGATTATTACAACAACAACATTTTGAGGGAATCATAATACCAAATTTCTTAACAACATCATCAGTAGGGATCCTAGCTTGTAGAAGTCTCATCATAAAGAATGAGATCTTGAATGGCATTTTTTTATGCCAGATCTTCTTACATGTCAGAGACTCCCCCTTTTTCTTCCTAATAATATCCCACGCTGACTTACAAGTAAAGACTCCAGAATTTTCCGGCATCCAGTAAGGGCAATCATTCCTCAGTTCATTGATATCCACTTCCTGAACTACGTTAACCACATTGAGAGGCAATACCTCCAGTAATTTCTCTCGTCTCCAAGAACCTGCCTGAATAAAATCCTTCACCAAAGTATTCTTGGGTGTTCTAATAGCATGAACTAGATTAGCTAAAGCTCCTAGACCAGTCCAATTGTCCCACCAAAAAGAAATTTGACCTCTTCCTATCTTCCAAAAAATAGCAGGTTCAACATCTTTTTTTATGTCCATTAGTCTTTTCCAAGTATGAGATTGCCCATAGACCCATTTCTTTGCAACAGAGTGAGATCTTTTACAATATTTAGCCTCCAAGAATTTCTTCAACAAGGTATTTTGAGTCCTAAAATTCCACCAGAGTTTGGCAGAGAATGCATTGCAAGTGTCTTGTAAAGACCTGAAACCAACTCCCCCTTCTTGCACTGGAAAGCATAAATAGCTCCAAGCTATCCAGTGCCTTTTGTTTCTACTATCCTCCTTTCCCCAGTAGAAGTTAGCAATAATTTTATCAATCTGGTTCAAAACTGTTTTAGGAGGGTGAACCACAGCTAGTAGATGCAAAGGAAGTGCATGCAACACAGATTTAATTAGGACTGCCTTCCCACCATAGGATAATAATCTTCCTTGCCACCCTTGCATCCGATTAGCAACTTTGGCCACCATGTTGTTGAAGTAAACCACCTTTTTCCTACCTACATAGATAGGACACCCCAGATATATCATCGGAAATTGGCAATAAGAAAAACCAGTTATCCTCGAAATGTCTGTAATTCTAGTATCACCCTCTTTCAATGAAGTATAGAACCCAGATTTTCCTTTGTTTACCATCTGACCTGAAACCTTCTCATAGACTTCCAATTTAGACATCATTAATATTAATGAGGTAGGATCAGCAGAAGAAAAGAGGATAGTATCATCCGCATAACACAAATGAGATATGTTAGGTCCCTTTTTATCTACTGAGTATGGAATGAACCCTGAGTCAATTAGGTTGTCCATAAGCCTAGATAAAAGTTCTGCACCAATGACAAACAGGGATGGAGAGAGAGGATCTCCCTGCTTGATTCCTCTGCTAGACTTAAAAAAACCATGTCTAACTCCATTTATGTTAATAGAGTACCAAACATTAGTCATAAGTCTCCATACAATATCAATCCAGATTTCTGAAAAACCCATCTGTCTAAGTACTTGACAAAGATATTCCCAAGAAACTCTGTCATATGCTTTAGCCATATCCAGTTTCAATACCACATTCCCACTTGCAGATGGTTTAACAATATTGTGGACCATATCTTGAGTCAACATGATATTTTCAGTAATTGATCTCCCCTTGATGAACCCTGTTTGATTAGGAGACACCAACTTCTGCATCAAGGGACTTAGTCTTTGGTTCACCAACTTGGACAGGATCTTGCATGAGAAGTTACTAAGACTGATTGGTCTTAGCTCTGTGAAAGATTGTGGATAGTCACCTTAGGAATTAGGACCAGACAAGTATGAGTAAATGCCTTAGGAATTTGATTACCTGCAAAAAAATCAAGAACCATTAGTAGTAAATCCTCTTTTATTATCTCCCAACATGAGTGATAGAACTTCCCAGAGACACCATCAGGGCCTGGTGCACTCTGAGAGCTCATTGAAAATACCACATCTTTTAATTCCTCCATGGTTGGTACTGCTATAAGTTTTTCATTATCTGCATCATCAATGATTGTAGGAATACACCCCAGAACTGAGAAGTCATTGTCAAAGTTCTCCCTTGTGAACTGATTCTGAAAGAAAGAGATTGCTTCATGAGCAATTTCCTCATCACCCTCAACCCACGTTCCATCTTCCTTTCTCATCTTTTTCAAAGTTAACCTCTTCTTTCTTCCTTTAACAACAGAGTGAAAAAATTTAGAATTAACTTCTCCTTCCACAAACCATTTAACCCCTGATTTTTGTTTCCAAAAGGACTCTTCTTTCTTGTAAGCTCTCACCAATAAAGCATTAGCCTGATTTAAGCCAGCTCTATTCACCTCAGAATTATCGGCAATGATGTTGGTCTCCATCTCCTCTACTTTGTGTTCTAGCTCTTCAATCTTGTCAAAAATATTGCCCAGAGTATTCCTGGACCATTCAGACAACTTCTTGCAAGTATTTTTCAGCTTCATGTGGAACTTCCACATTGGTGATCCCTGCACCTCCATATTCCAAGCTTGCTCTACCACCCTGCTAAAATCTGCTTCTTTGGTCCAGAAATCCAAGAACCGAAAGTACTTAATAGGTTCTCTGTGTGTAGTTTTGGCAATGACAAATAGGGGAGAATGATCCGACCCAGTCCTGATCAAGTGATTGACACTAGTTGAATCAAATAGGTTCAACCACTCTTGATTGATCAAGACCCTATCCAATCTTTTCCATATCCTCTTCTCTGGACACCATCCATTGCACCATGTGAAGATAGATCCAGAGTAACCTGGATCAATGAGTTCACAATCCATAATACACTGTATAAAAGGTAAGCTTTTGGACATTCCGTGAGGCTTACCTCCTTTCTTTTCACCAGGATCCACAATACAATTAAAATCCCCTGCAATGAGCCAAGGTAGTTTGTACCTATCTGCAATGTCCCTCAAGCTATCCCACAAATCTTCCCTAAGTACAGCATCACACTTAGCATAAACAGCCGATATTATAATTGTATCTCCATTCCACTTGATTTCACATGTAACTTGTTGCTCACTCTCTTCAATAACCCTGCATTCCTGTAGCTCATCCCAAAAAATCCATATTTGACTATTACTGTTGGCATAAACATTTGCCTATCCTAAAATTCTTTTGTATTTGTCCAATTTAGCAGCTTTACAAAAAGGTTCACATAGAGCTACAAAAAGAAGTTTTTGTGATCTAATAAGTTGCTTAAGTCTCTCAAGAGCACCATTAGAATTGATGCTCTTGATATTCCAAAATAGGGACTTAATCATTAGATTATTTGGAAAGGTCTAGTTCCTGTGAGGTTTTCACAGGCTGATATGTAGAGTGTCTACCACCCCTTCCTCTTGTTGTTTGTCTGCCACCTCTAGTGTTACCTCTGCCCCTGCCTCTACCCCTAGTAGAAAGATGAGCTTTGTTGTCGATGGTGTCCAATTCTGATGTCACAGCAATATCCACTAATGATTGAGTACAAAATGTATCAACTAGAATGTCTGCATGATCATCACTATTATCTCGAGGAGGATCCATCAAAGTATCAGCTTGATCATCACTGTATATCTCTTCACTGTCAACACTAGCATACTCCTCACTTGCTTCTGAGCTCTCTTCATCAGCATAGTCCATGTCTTTTGAGCTACTCTCTTCTTCTGAAGAAGAATCAGATTGTTGTCCATGTTTTAAATCATATACATAATCACTATTCTGCTCCTCTTCCAAGTTTGTGCCACTGATAAGCTTCAAATAATTACTTTGGATTTCTCCGCGGTCCATGTCATAGGTTGCTTCGACATTTTGTGAGTTGAACACATTTGGCTTCTCTTTTTGGTTTGATGTTTGCCCCACTTCCATTTGTTTCACATTATCAATTTTATACATCCGAAGCTGAATTATATTATACGATATTTTGTAAAATTAACCCTAAATTTTAATTTACTGTAATCTATAGCCATTGTTCGGAACGTGAATCATATACGTCTATACTATTAAGGGAATTGTCTCAATTTAATTATTTGTAAGACAAAGTTATACTTTGCAAAATTCACAAAGACATATCAAACATTTCATAATAATATATTTTTCCATCATTTTCAAGATTTATTCATAAATATTTCTCTTTAACACCTAATTTACAACTCCTTTTATCACACACAAAAATATAAATAAATAAATTATGCAAAGCATTTTCAAAAGTATAATTAGCTCTCCCTGATGGTTGTTATCTATCATTTCATAATATATCGTATAGTATTGTATTGTATTGTGCTTTATCATTTTGATGTATACAATATTTGGATAGATTGTATTGTTTGTCATCATTTCATTATGTCATGCACCAACAATAAGAATAAACTAGTAATATTATAAAGAAAAAGTAAGGTACGAGGTAATATTATTATATAAAAAAGTAGAATAAATAATACAACAACAACAACTCAGTAAAATCCCACTAGTGGGGTCTGGGGAGGGTAATGTGTACGCAGACCTTATCCCTACCCCGATGGAGTAGAGAGGCTGTTTCTGAAAGACCCT
>NW_017670873.1:261597-345131 GCF_001879085.1 Nicotiana attenuata
GGGGGAAGGGGGGAGGAGGAAGAGAGGGAGGAGAGGGGGGTTTAACCCTTAAGGGGTCGTTTGGCACGCGGACTAAATTATCCCAGGATTATAATCCCTACACTAATTTATCCTATCTGGGAGATGGGATAATATAATACCAAGTTTGATGGGATAAGGTGGGATATCCTATATTAATTAAGACTGGGATTGAATTATACCATGTTTGGTTGATCGTATTAATTTAACCTGAAATAAATATATACCGTCAACCAAACATAGTATAAATTTAATCTCACACCTTAAGTACCAAACTACCCTTCAAAGTTATGGTTGATGGGAATAATATGAACAAGGTATAATTTAAGTATGAAACGTGCAAAACCATGATAGTTTAGGAGACTTTTAAGCCATTAGCTCTTATTTATTTTCTAACAAGTTTCCGTGAGAGGGGTAATTTAAGATGCTGATGAAGTGTAAATAAGGTACATAACAAAGAAAATGTATTTAAAAATATTTCCATACCAAAAATTGAGAACAAAAATTACTGTTATTTCAAGTTTTTACATGGAGACTAATCATTACGGGTATTTTCGAAATTTTTGCAATCAAGGATGACCGAGCAAGGTCTTCAAGAAGAAGGTAGAAACCGGAGTGTTATCCCCGATTAGTAAAGAACAACTTTCTACTTATGAGCCGGGTATATAATTAATCAACGATGCTTTGTTACAATTTTGAATTTAAATTACATATTTATTCTAGATTGTGTTTTTCTTGAGGTTGAAACAATTTTTCTTTATCCATGGTTAGTGATTGGGCAACTGGAGGAAGACAACACATGGCAAAGCAAATGGCTGAGCTTCAAGTGACTAAGGCTGTCGAAGAGCGAATAAAAAAGTATCTTGAAGTAGTTGAATCCATTTATGAGATAAAAAAGAAAAAGAAGAAATTGCACAAGACTTAGGCAGGTTCTTGATTGAGCACTTCCAACGTATTACCAACATTATTATTGAAGTCAAGAAAGGTGTACATTGATTGAAGTAGTTAAAATACCTAAAAGAAACCAAACATCATACTTTCAACCTAACCTTATCCTAAAGCAGCACAAAAGTAGAACATAGGAATAGAAAACACTCAATTCACTTATTTACATGGCTCCCACCAATGCCCTGCCCTGCATTCTTTGCCACTCACGGCTTTCTTTTTTCCAGCAGAGCTCTGAGAGGAAAACCAAATCTTCTATTTTGTGGCTGCAAGAACAACGGCTGAACCTTCCACCTGAAATATCAACAGGATCCTTTTCAGCAACAGCGTAAGAGATAACATGTGGTTCAGAAACAAACCCGTGATTTTGAATGGAAATACGAAATACTGCTGCATCCCTTATTACCTTGTAGCATTCGATGCGACTTAATGTATATACATACAAATATATGTATTTTGTTAAAAGATATTTTATATATTATATACATAGTTCAAATCGACATAAAGGAACAAGATACGATATCTGCTACCACTAAGTTGGATTGTATTCATATATAGAGCCACTACATGCTAGAGCATATAGTGTAGAAAGAGGCAAGTGGGTTTTCATAGTTTCGTCAATCATGAATAAGAGGTCTGGTTGTCCTTTTATGACCTTATTGTGTTTAAAAGTCTTTGTGGTCATCACATAAAAGTATTGATAAGGTTATTTGATTTGAACAGGTACATTCACGGATAGATAGATGATACAGGCAGGCGGGGCCAGTAAAAAATGCCAATGTTAAAAGGTCGTAATCTGAATCTAATTGCTCCGATATTGATAGTGAAGATATAGTAAAAGTTTCTGTCAAGTTGTCACATAAGGGTCCACTTCCTAATGGTTTGTCTATATTTGATAACTAAGCGCACTTCCATTCCAAATAAATAGGTGCATGAGTGAGAGAAAGTGAACTTGCTATATCAAAGTTAGTCATTATGACACTGACGTTTGCTTTGGATCAGTGATGATCGTTGATGAACAAGTCCTTTCAATATGGTTGTCCCTAGCATGCTCTGAAATAATTCACTAGTTTATAATAGTACTATATTTTCTTGATAAACACTAAATTTATGGCCAAAAATGAAATATCCACCATGGATTGTAGTGATGTCAATGTTGCTATGATGTTAACTTGTTGATCATGTAGAAATAAGTATCAGATTACGTGGAATTAGGGAGACTGAATTTTCAGAGCTCCAAAGCCCATATAGGATGAATCTTCAGTTATCTAGAATATATAATCAGCATAAGACCAAGGGACCACCACAGATGATGTTACTTGGGGACCAGTATCTCAGAATGACTAGAGTAATATGTAGCTATGCTACTAAAATATCACTTACCATATACTTAGTACCCCAGATTTCTTCCTCAGTAGCAGGAACGGCTGTGATCTTATTTTTGGGGTTCTCGTAGCTTCTCAGTTCTCCAACTGATGTCGAGTAGAAACACCCTGAAAATGCAAATAAAAGATGTCGTTTAAGAAAAGTATAAAGGACAAAGGATATGTTTCATGTTCTGGTTGGATTGATTTCTTGCCTCTGTGAATATCAGTTTCTCAATTATTTATTTACAAACATGTTAATTTGGTCATGGTAAGTCTAAAAAGCATAATTCCTTCGATAGTTATCCCACTAGATAACCAGACCACCTAAATGAGAAGAATAATCTGTCAAACCAACCTTGAGGAAAAGAAGCAAGTGACTTGCCACAAGCACCTTTGAGCAAATCAGCATCATTGGCAAAGGCCACATACCCATCAGCAGTGATTCCCCAGTAGAGGGGTACCTTACCAACTTGATCCTGTTTACAAAAAAATCAAAAAATTTCATAGGTAAGTATCAAAATCAAACCACACCTACTACAACAAAAGGGAATTTGGGTAGGTAAAAGTTACTTACAGTAGCTACAAATAAGGTGGAGGTGGACTTGTCAAAGACAATGAAAGTAAAATTGCCTTCAAGGTGACCAACAACATGATTTGGAGGGTAAGGTGCCCTGTCACGAAGTGCCTTGTATGCTTCAATCACCAGCATCACCTCATTTGCAGACTTGGAAAGGCCATACTGTTGCCTCAGACTCCCTAAGTTGTCAAGTGATCCCTCAAACAAGCAAAATATGTCATCCTTAACAGCAAATGACCTGCCATTTCCCCCATTAAGTTAAGTCTATACATTTACATCTCAATTGGAACAACTTTTAAACAGCACAAAATTGTATTGAAAGACCAAGACAGATGCTTTCATAAAGCTGATACAACATTTACGGTACAGAATCTTATCCTTAGCAAAACAAGTTTACAATTGTAACTCAAATATGATCCTTATCAAGAAATAACTAAAACGACTGTGCATACAGAATTCTATATGCTTTTTTCAAGGGACAGGAATAACCCTCGAGTAAAACATTAAGAACCCGTTAAGACATAAAGAAAATTTTCACTTTTTTCCAAAATCAGCTTTTGGTCATAAAATTTTCAAATTTCACTTGAAGATGCTTTTGGAATTTTTTGAAAATTTGAAAAACTCCAAAAATTTGTTTTTCAAAATTTTCACCCAGACTACTCAAAAAACTTCAAAAACAACCCAAAATTATATTCATATCCAAACACAACTGAATTTTCAAATACCATTTTCATTTGAAAAATTTTTTCACTTTTTTTTATTTTTTTGGAATTTTACAATTATGTCCAAACGCCCAGTAAATCTTGGTAGAAGGCACTTGCCTTCCCTTTCAATTGACAACTAGGAAGCTTGCTTTTTTTGGTTCAAAGGAAGCTTGCTTAAAGTATTAACTGTAGTAAAATCATTTTAAAGTCCATTCTCCAACTACCCAGATCCCGCCCTCAATTTTCAAAGGCAATTGTGGAGATGATTCCACCAAGAAAAGTGTTCTAAAATTGCTTCTTCAAAAATCTTGCAACTTTCCCTAATAGTCGATTTACTAACTTATCGCCAACAACCCAATTCCTTTTATATAGGCAGAATACTGATCTAATCAGGAAAAAGTAACAAGAGACAAAGTAACAAAAGTAACATGGCTATAATTTCGATTCACTACTCTTTTCCAATAGATTTTCCTATCTGACAATCCCCACTACCGCGGGGTCAGCAAGCCCTCCGCCATTAATAACTAAGAGCTAAAAAGAGCTTAAAAGCTGATTTGATCAGCTTAAAAGCCAATCCAAACACCCTCCTAGTTAATTCAGTTACCGTATATTTTTACTTATTCACTATAATAAAAATTTATTTTTGTTTTTACTTGTTTAGTTTAGCAAATCAAGAAAAAGAAATTTTTTTTCCTTATTTACCCTTATTATTAACTATTCATTTCTTAATTTATTTTTAAAATTTCTGAAGTGTCATGATTATTACGGATAAACTTATAAATTAATTTTTTTAAAAGAAAATTTGAAGTCGGGAGTGAATACCTAAAAATGAATGGAAAGATGTATATCTCATACTTGTTGGGGCAAGGTCATGTCACATGTGTCAGATCTCCCCTTTGTTAATTATATCTAGAAATAAGGAAAATTTTATTTTGTGTCCCATACAACTATGAGACATTTTTTTTGTCTCATAGTTTAGTGGACCCAGATTTTGTGAATCTGGAAGTGTAAGATTTGGGGTTCATAAATTTGTGAGAGAAAAAGAAGCCTCACACAATTAATATAAGTTGTGTTAGGCACAAAATAAAACTTCTCCCAAAAATAATGATAAGATAAAATCTGTTGATTTATGTCTGCTAACAATTCACGTGACAATCTTCTCCCTGGCCACTGACAAACAGTGAATTTGTCCAGTTTGCGGAAAGCTATAAGTTTTGAGTTTCACTATGGAAATATCTTGCCCCTGTGGCAAGCCCTAAACAGTCCATCTTATAAGCGCTACAATATTTTATTAAGGTTCTTGGTTTCAGCTAAGCTAACGGTCCTCTCCATGTAAATTATGATTTGGATTCCTTGAATACAGTAGTTATTAAACTTTGACAAGCTTATTCTTCCATCCACTTTGTCGACGTTAATTGGTGACAGTTAGTGTTACGTGCCTATGTCTGTGGATCTAAAAGCTAGATGGGGCTTCCCAAGAAATTTCGAGAACCACCTACAAGGTTTAGGATTATAATAATAATTATTATAATTACCATTATCACCATCTTAATACACTGAAATTCCAGAACATGTTACCGTGCAAAGAAGAAAGCTGAAAATAAATCTTTACGATATAAAAGCATCTCTTAACCTAACTCAACTAAAAAAAAATAGCTCAAAAAATGAAAATTGTCCAAAATTTATAGTATAAAGATCACTTTTTTCCTCACACAACTGATGTGGGACTTCAACACTTTAGAGAGTCCTTTTTTTTTTGGTGTTCAAATTGTAAATAAGTACTATATTGGATTATTTCGTCTCCACCGAAAGGTTGATGATGAAAAGAAAACGAAAAAGAAAGGTTGATGATGAAACTAATAAATGCTAACATGATCTTGACCGTCAGATCACATGATTGTTAGCCGACTGTTTTGCTTCTCTCAGCCGTCATCATCTTTTTTAGTTTCTATCTAAAAGAAACCAAGAAGTTCCCCGGCTTCTGGTTTGACTTAAAATTGATGACAGTTTCTAGTACTAAAAAATTGTTTTATTTGGATTATCAGAAAAATATTCGATATTTAATAAAAATAATCAGTTTACTGAAATATTAACTAGAAATTTTTAGTCTAACATTACTCAAACAGATTATACGATATCTAAATTAGCTAAAATAATCGGATATCAACATGTCCTAAAAATGAAGATGGAAATGGTAACACGTGGAGAGGTTGAATAAATAAGTTTTTAAAAACTTATTTACAAATAATAATAAAAATCTATTTAACTAATAGCAGCATATGATTTTACCAATGAAACTAAAAGGAATAAGCAACGAAAAAATTCGGAGTGATCATCAAAACGAAACTTAGTAAATGCAATATACATGTACAACAACAACAACAAAATTAGAACAACAAAGTAGATGTATTTATTCTATGCGCCGATAATTTAATAAATATTTTACGCTATTAGCTAAATTTGACCTTCAACAACGTATCATCTTTTATAAAGTCTGGTATACTTACCTCAATAATAGAGTGAGAAACCTCTCAGAAACTTCTAGAATCAGTTTAATTTGGTGTAGAAAATCAGTGCATTTGAATTACCACTCAAATAAGCATCATGCATGATAATCCTAATTCATGATGTCACATCCATCAAATCGTCCAATCCAAACCGTTGATCAACATATCAACAAATTCATCAACGTTTCAGATCACGTTGTCAAAGCTGACCAATTTCTATTTAGCACCTTCAGTTAAACTTTTCAATTTGGAAATTACATTTAAACACTCAGCTAAAATTAACTTTATAGAATCAGTCACAACATTTCTATTAAGTTCTTTAGTTGTTATACCTGGGGAGTACAGCGGACTCGTTGTAGTGAGTGTAAGCGAGTTGGACATGATCGCCGATCTGCATAGAAACCGCCGACGAATTGTTTTGAACGAACCGTTTCACCAGAGCTTCCGCCTTGATCTTAGGCGACGGAGTCCGGCTTCCGGCGGCCACAAGCTCGTCGGGCGGCGAAACAATGGAACTGCTAAATACACCCAACATTTTCCGAAAATTCAAAAATAGGCCACACAAGACTCAAGAGTAAGACAATTACACAATCTCTTTGTTTCTCTCTAGAAGTGTGTGGAATTAAGAGTTAGGAGATATGACACGAGAGAGTAATGAAGAGAGGGGCATGGAATTTATAAACAAGACGGCGAGAGCACTTCCGTTATTTTAAGTAATTTTGGGGGTATTTGGGTAATTTGAGAAAGGGATGTTACGTGGAGTGGGACCCGGAAAAGGGGCGATGATTCCTGTAAGGGAATATTAACCCTTGAGTGGAACCCAATCGGAAGCCTGAATTTGGAGGTATATGCTGACGTGTCAAGTAATGGAGATGAAAGCGAAGGAGAAGAGGGATGAGATATGGTGGATTCGCGTCCATCATCGTTGTAATGGATAGTACAGCAGATTCTGCCACGTCAACATGAAGATATTATCACATATATAAAAGATTCTACATTTTTCTTCAAATGATTACTATGTGTATTTATTTCAAAATTTTTGGGCACTTTCTTTTGCGAGAATGATTTTTTCTTTAAGAATAATATTTTTTTTCTAAGTCACCTTGAGTGTATTTGAGCTATTTTATTACGTATTTGTCAATATATGTATATCAAATAACTTTGTTTAAATATTTCGATTTATATTTATTTGAGTAATTTTATACAATAAAGCTTAATATTAAAAAATTACCTAACTTTTAAAAACCGTAGTCTATGATTTCGTTCTAACTTTAACGATATCAATAGCTTTGCTTTTTTACATTGAATTCCGAGTATAAATTTGCTCTTTTCTAACTTCTTCTATATAAGCTCATTCACTTTTAAAATTGAAAAAGAGGAAGCTTTTTCAAGTCCAAACAAGATCATAAATATCGCTTTTTAATTGGGACAACTACAATTTAGTACGTTCATGATTCTTATATTTGTATTCTGAGTTAAAATATTTATTTATCTAGTTGATTCAATTGAAAGAATTAGTCAACTTAACTCTTGATATATAACAAACATCACAAGAAAAACTCGGATGACAGGAGTATAAGATTTTAATTGATTTTTAGTGCAAAATTCTCACGCGACATGTTGTTGTGATACTCTATAATATGTAGATAAAGCTCCTATTTTTGTGGAAGGGTAAAGATATATCTAGTCTTAACATGAATCAAGGAACAAAGTTACAACTTGCAAGAACATATAGATCGAAACTTTATGCTTTTTATCGAATCACACGCATGTATCCTTGCTTTTAGGAAATCTCAATCTCTCCTATAGAGTCTTGTGGCTTTGATTCCCGAAAGGATCCATTCCCAATTGTATTATTGCTTTCTTGGATTTTGTCCAAGTCATACTTCATCTTACCGTTTGCAATAAAGTGAACGTACGCTATTAACTTATCTTATTATGGCAATAAAAAGAAAGAAAGAAAGAAAGAAAGAAAGAGGGAAGATGAAAAAGTAAAACGAAAAAGAAAATAGAGTTTGCATGGTTCTCTAGATGTTACGAGAAAGTAAAATAATTTTCAATTTTAAATTCCATTAAATAGCTAAGTCGATGTTTTCTTGATAGTTGGATTACAACCTTAAACTTTTTTTTTTTTTTTTTTTTTTTTTTTAAGAAGTGTATGCGTGAACAATATGGATGGGAAGATATGAGGGGGCTGATCTTTAGTTGAATCAGAATGCTAATTTATACTATCTGTATATGGGTAAAATTGGGGATAGAGTTAGCCCGATTTTCCGTTGTGAAGCGAGTAACGACGTTATTCGTTACTGGCTCGAGTAAGACCGAAGGTGCCCACATATCAAAATCAAGAGCGGGTGAATGATATGTTGGGTATCGAGCATGGACGAACCCAGAGAGAATCCAGCTCGAGCAATATGAAGAATTGAGGGTAAAGAAATAACGGTTAAAGGAGACAAATGGAGAGCCGAAATATCCGCCATCAGCCGGATATTACGGCGCGAATCACGCTCGGTATTGACTGCGGTTCATACTCTCTTGATAGAAAATGAAGGAAAAGATTTTTACCTTATTTAGACTTGTATTAGGGTTAAAATTCCTCTACTATATAAAGAGGAGGACCCCTTTATTTTTTGACACTGTTATTGGCACACATATCAAGGAAATAATATTTACTTTGGGTTTCAGCAATTGTTTAAGTGATGTTCTGTTATTCACTCAGTTAGTTGGATCCGAGCTCTAACTCGAGGGCTCGATTGAAACCGACCGTTACCATTTAAGCCTAACACGGGGCTTAATTACTTCGCCACATTGGTTAGATCGTTTTATCTCATGTCAATTCAATTATTTATTGTTCTTTGATCATTTGTGTTAAATCAAACCACATATCCTTTAAACCGCATACAAATTTAATTGTTATTATAAGGGTAAACAGTTTGGCACCCACGGTGAGACTAAGGATAATAATGGTGATTTAATACGAATCTTGATAACACACTCTATTTTACACTTGTTCTTTGAAGTTTGATTTCATGATTATTCAATATATCAGATTCCTAGTCTTCTCACTTAAGTGTTGACACTGAATCAGGCCACCACAGTGAAAATAATAAGAGAATGCCTAGCAACACCCTTTGTGGACCTTAACGGCGTTCCAATCGTCGATCAGGTCGATGCCAACTCATAGGTCGTTATCAATGCTAATGTACCAACTGACCCGAATAACAGCGCTCACGGGGCACCTCAGCCATCAATTCATGAAGCGCCTAAAGGGAGAGGCGGTGGAGTTAGCTTACGTTTAATTTTTGAAATGTTGCAAGCCTAACAAATTGCCATAGCACAATTGCAGAATCAAATCACGCGCACAATGCGGCTGAACCCGAACGGGTGGGAGAAGGTACTCGGAGGGAAGAGCGGATTGTCACAGAGCCCGACATGTCCAGATCCGGAGAAATTTCCGAGGTGATAAAAATGCTCGACGCACTGACAAAACGGGTAGAATCCGGTGAAAACAAGATGGAGGCAAACGATAAGAAAGTGGAAACATATAATTCGAGGGTCGATCAGATCCTGAGGGCACCTCCGATAGTGAAGGGACGGAATTCCAAAAAGTTGATTCACAAGCCTTCCCCCCCCCCCCCCCCAAGTGCGGCACTAAAGACGATTCCAAAAAGGTTCTGAATGTCCGATATTCCCAAATACAATGGGACCACATATCCAAACGAGCATGTAACCTCTTACACATGTGCAATAAAAGGTAACGACCTCGAGGATGACGAGATTGAGTCGGTATTGATGAAGAAATTTGGGAAAACCCTGTCCAAGGGAGCAATGATATGGTATCATAATTTACCTCAAAACTCTATTGATTCGTTTGTTATGCTTGCAGATGCCTTCGTAAAGCTCAGGTCGGGGCCATTAAAGTTGAGACAAGGAAATCAGACCTGTGCAAAGTTAAGCAGAGGGATAACGAGATGCTTAGGGAATTCGTATCAAGATTCCAAATGAAACGGATGGACCTGCCACCAGTTGCAGACAATTGGGCCGTTCAGACATTTACTCAGCGGCTCAACCCCCGAAGTTTGGTTGCATCTCAACAGCTGAAGCAAAATATAATAGAGTATCCAGCGGTTACCTGGGTTGATGTCCACAACAGGTACTAGTCAAATATCATAGTCGAGGAAGACCAATTAGGGACCCCCTCAGGTTCGGTTTATCCCTGTAGAGCGAATGACAAGTTTAACAGAGCAGTGTAGGAGTCGAGGCCACCCCGAGATCGATACCAGTCTTACAACTCGGATAGAAGGGGAAACAGACCTAACTATTTGGCCAGGTTCGACAGAAGAAATGATCGGGGTCCAAGCAATTAAGGGTTGGTGAATAAAAACGGGTTTGATAGATTACTTGGAGTCCGGGATTCCCCGAGGCTATCAGAATATAAACTTCAACATAGATGCAGCTAGTATAGTGTTAGCCATCAGTCGCATAAAGGAAACTGGATGGCCGAGGCCGCTTCAGTCTGACCCAACACAGAGAGATCACAGTTTGATGTGCAAATATTACGGTACTCACGGGCATAGAACTGAGGATTGTCGGCAATTAAGGGAAGAAGTGGCTCGGTTGTTCAATAATGGGCATCTTCAAGAATTTCTAAGCTAGCGGGCCAAAAACCATTTCAAAAATAGGGACGCCAAGCAGGTCGAGCAGGAAGTAGCCCAACATGTGATTAATATGATCATCGGAGGAGCAGGCATTCCCCAAGGACCGATGATAAAACACACCAAAGTCTCCATCACAAGAGAAAAACTAACTCGAGATTATGTCCTGGAAGGATCCATCTCGTTTAGTGACGAGGACGCTAAGGGTATTATCCAACCTTACAATGACGCACTGGTAATATCTGTACTTATCAATAAATCTCGAGTTAAGTACGTGTTAATTGATTCAGGTACCTCGACCAACACCATCCGATGGAGAGTCGTGGAACGATTGGGGTTGTCGGATCAAATCGTACTAGCGGTTCGAATACTGAATGGGTTCAATATGGCGTGAGAGATAATAAAGGGTGAAATCATCCTACCGCTCAACACGGCTGGAACCACTCAACAAGCAAAGTTCTATATGATCGAGAGGTACATGAGGTGCAACGCCTTATTCATAAGACTGTGGGTTCATAGCATGAGGGTGGTACCATCGACCTTGCACCAGGCGTTGAAATTTCCAACTTCATGTGGAATCAAAACGGTTTACGGGGAACAATTGGCCGCAAAGGAGGAGTTTCGCCATCATCAAAAGATAAGGGGCTAATCAAAGATAAAGGCACCAAATAGCAATCCCAGGTCTCGGCCTGGACTGAGCCGAAAAATGGGAGGAACGTCTAACAGATGAGGAAGATGACTTTGGGGTCCCGAGATCCTTTGTAGCACCTGATGACGACGATGTTACCAAGTCAACAATCGAGGAACTGGAACAAGTCATATTATTCAAGCATCTGCCGGATAAAAAGGTATACATAGGCACGGGACTAACCCTCAAGCTCAGGAAAAAACTCATTGATTTTCTTAAAACTAATACCGATTGTCTTGCCTGGTCCCACTTAGATATGGCAGGAATCTCACCGGAGATAACAAATCACAAATAGAGTTTGGATCCAAGCTTCCATCCGATTAAACAAAAGAGGAGGCCACAATCCGAGGTCAAACACACATTCATCAAGGATGAGGTATCTAAACTTTTAAAAATAGGTTCCATTCGGGAAGTTAAATACCTAGATTGGCTAGCTAACGTAGTCGTCGTACCTAAAAAGGGGAGCAAACTTAGAATGTGTGTAGATTATAAGGATTTGAATAAGGCATTCTCAAAGGACTCGTTTCCTTTGCCTAACATCGACCAAATGATCGATGCAACGGCAGGGCACGAGGCGCTGAGCTTTCTCGATGCTTATTCCAGGTACAACCAAATATAGATGGCCTTGGAGGACAAGAGAAAACTTCTTTTATGACTAGGTGCGACACTTATTGTTATAACGTGATGCCATTTAGGTTAAAAATTGTCGGTGCCACATACCAACGCCTATTAGCCGAATGTTCGAGGAATAAATAGGGAAATAAATGGAGGTTTATATTGATGACATGTTAGTTATGTCCCTGCGAGCAGAGGACTATTTGAGGCATTTGCAGGAAACCGTCGACACGCTAAGGGAATACAATATAAATTTGAATCCAGAAAAGTTTGCCTTCGGAGTCGGCTCGGGCAAGTTCCTCAGATTCATGGAATCTAATCGGGGGATAAAAATCAACCTGGATAAGATAAAGGCCATAGAAGATATCACCGTGGTTAACCACGTCAAGGCAGTAAAAAGGCTGACCGGGCGAATAGCCGCATTAGGCCGATTTATTTCTAGGTCATCGGATAAAAGCCACCGGTTTTTCTCGTTAGTAAAGAAAAAGAGCAATTTCGCTTGGACCCCGAAGTGCCAAAAGGCTTTGGAGGAACTCAAACAATACTTATCGAGCCCTCCCTTGCTGCACACCCCGAAGGCAAACGAGCAACTATACCTTTACTTGGTAGAGTCCGAGGTAGCGGTAAGTGGTGTCTTGGTTTGGGAAGAAGAAGGTACCAATTTTCTATATATTATGTTAGTAGAACCGTGGGTGATGCCGAAACGAGGTATCCACACCTGGAAAAATTAGCGCTTGCCTTTCTAAGTGCATCTAGGAAACGAAAATCATATTTTTAATGCCACCCTATATGTGTCATAACCTCGTGCCCGTAAGGATTGTTATGCATGAAATTCTTAGGCCGACTAGCAAAGTGGGCCGTAGAGATTAGTGGGTACGACAATGAATACAAACCCCGAACATCTATAAAGTCCCAGATATTGGCGGACTTCGTGGCTGATTTCACACTGGCCATGATCCCCGGGGTCGATAAAAAATTATTACTTGCTTTGGGGACTAGCTTGGGGGTCTGGACTATATTCACGGACAATGCCTTCAACGCGAAAGGTTCCGGGTTGGGTATCATGCTAAAACCCCCTACAGGTAGCATAATAAGGAAATCAATTAGAACTGTGAAATTGACTAAGAATGAAGCCGCATATGATGCTATAATTGCAGGTCTGGAATTGGCTAAAACCTGATGGATGAGGTTATCGAAGCCTAGTTCGATTCCCTCCTCGTTGTTAACTAGGTCAACAGAACATTCAAAGTCAAAGAAGACCGTACGAAGGTACTACGATGAATTGCAAGTAGGCTTACATTGGTTCGACGAATGGATGCTACAATATGTGCCTCGAGATCAGAACAGTGAGGGCGATACGTTGGCTATTTAGGATCATCGGTGGACTCTGAAGAATTCAACTCCGGAACTGTGGTGCAATTGATGAGGTCATTAATAGAGGTCGGTCATGCCGAAGTAAACTCAACAAGCTTGACTTGGGACTGGCGAAACAAATACGTGGACTACCTTGAAAAGGGGAAACTGCCATCGGATCCTAAAGAGTCGAGGGCCCTTCGAACTAAATCTGCCAAGTTTTGCTTGGTTGAAGGCCAACTGCATCGAAGGTCATTTTTCAAACCATTAGCAAGATACTTGGGGCCCGAGGAGACCGATTACGTGATGAGGGAAGCCCACGAGGGGACTTGCAAAAACCATTCGGGAGCGAAATCGCAGGTCTAAAAATTGATCAGGGCCAGATTTTATGGGAATGAAATGGAAAAAGATGCAAAGGACTTCATTCAAAAGTGTGAGGAATGTCTGAGACATTCCCCGATGATCCACCAACATGGAGAGCTGCTTCACCTGGTCCTTTCCCCTTGGCCGTTCATGAAGTGGGGAATGATATCGTAGGTCCTTTACCATGGGCACCCGGTAAGGCTCAGTACATTTTGCTTATGACTGATTACTTCTCCATGACTTATTAATTCTCTAAGTGGGTTGAAGCACAGGAATTTGAGAAAATTAGAGAGAAGGAGGTTATCGACTTTATCTGGGATCACATAATCTACCGGTCTGGGGCACCAACCGAAATTACTTGTGAAAATGGGAGAAAATTCGTCGGCAACAAGGTCAAAATTTTTGTAAAGATCACCGAATCAAAAAGATTTTATATACCCCTTATCATTCGAGCGCGAACGGCCAAGCGGGGATAACAAACAAGATCATATTGCAGAATGTGAAGAAACGATTGACCGACTCAAAATGGTCATGCCCCAAACCTGGGGAGGCGTGTCCGACACCCGATTCCATACTCGGCCCGAGCGTACCACTCTATAACTGTAAACTTTAGAGGGGTAACCCTCAACTTAGGACGATGAGGCTATATTCTGGATCATTTAAAAATAACATCTGTCTCATCTGTGGGGTAAATATACCCAAAAGCTGATATATATAACTGTGCAGGCCGACGAAGCCGCCATGAACATCTTCTGATATACAAAATATACAGGACTCGTCTACAAGCCTCTAGAGATAACTTAACTATACCATGGTCGGGACAGGGCCTCGACCTACCCATCAAACCTGTATATATAAATTGGACTCCAAGGTCTAGACCTGGTAACTCCGAGGAAGTGGAGCTTACCAACCAAGCTGATGTTTGACTCTGTCTGCTGGGAGAGTCTGTTCAACTATCAATCAGGACCTGCATTCATGAAATGCGGCGTCCCCAACAAAAGGTACATCAATACGAAATAATGCACCGAGTATGTAAGGCAACTGAATAACTGAAATTTGAAACTAAACTGATAATATAATAACAGAAAGTAACTGAGAGTCAAAGATAATTTGAAGATATGCTTACCTGCTGATACTATCTCAACTCTCTTAATATAGTATGTAAAATAGTTGTCCGGCCCTATAAGGCTCGGTATGTGTAACTGTTATGTCGTAGTAGGTTCGCTCATAGGCGCTCGGCCATACTAGGCTCTTTATCTCGGCCCTTCTGGGCTCGCTCATAGGCGCTCGGCCATATTAGGCTCAATATATAACTTACCATCTGATCAGAGGTTGCCGAATAGGGGCCTGTCCACCGATTATAGCTTGGTGATTGTGAAGATACTGTAATACTCTGTGTGTGTGTATGTATATATATATATATATATATATATATATATATATATATATATATATATATATATATATATATATAGACTCTCTGCTCTCTTGGATGAAAGAAGACAATACTTAACTGAACAGAAAATACGAATAAGGGAGAATATTGTAACTTATGAGACTAGGACAATGTACATAAGTTCAATAATACGAACTTCTCTTTATGTCTCGTTATCAAGCACATGTTGTTATGAGATCATGCCAAAATGAAGGAAAGGTTTAGCCTTAACATACTTTATCACAATATGTCCAATATCCACATTAAACTCATCTCGCTGCACCTTAATCTACAACAACGATAACCATACTACCATCAAGTTATGGAAGGTACAACCATCACACAATGAACGACAAGCTTATTTTGTAATAAAACGGGCAACATCTTCCCTATTATCTTTACTTTCTCCAAATTCGACATAGCACCAATAAAAAAAAACACAACAATAATAACATGTATACATTGTTTTCCATCCTTATACCCATCACAAAATATCACAGAACAGCCCACGCACCCCAATAAGTTCATACACAAAACGACAACCTTGGTATTGTCAATAAAACCCAAAAATGTAACGACGAACGACCACCCAACCACCCTGCCATTATGTGGTGTTTCTTTACACCCTTTCTCCTCCCAAACACCATAAAAACAGTAGCAACAGAGACAATCCAACAGCAACACAAAACAGTCCCACAAGTTCGGCAACATAAAACTGAATTTTCAGTTTACTAAAACACGTTTCGACTTGTCTTTTCTTTCAAATTGAGCAACACAAGAAACATTATATAATTAAGCGAAACTTATCGTATAAACCAGCCATTAGTCAAACATAAATATAAGTTCACAACCAACCAACAGTGACACAACAAGAAACACCATACCACTCTTTCAAAACTCGCTAGGTCTAGTCTTTACGATTGAGTTTCAATTCGTAAATGCATAGATAATGGAAGGAGAAGCATAACCTTAGACTGAGTATAACCCACGAAACCCAGTCATTCTTCAATAAAAGTCAGTTCCCACGTAGCTACAAGAAGGAGAAAGAGAAACTAGCAAGCTGTTCGGGATTTTCGGCACTAGAATCACATCGTAACATCCTAGGGTTTGTGTGGGATATTTGGGGAGGACTTGCAGGGGTTAAATAAGGTTTTCATGGTATGAAAGATGAGTGAATTAATTAATAAGCCTTTAATAGTCCCCTCTTGGCCGACTTTAGGAGCTTTTAATTGAGGCCTCTCTTTTTGGCAAGTAGGTGATACATCTATTTGTCACCTACCAGTCTGCGCAGTTTCGCAAAAACGCGAATATCTATCTACTCCAATGTTGTATCAATAAACGGTTTAATCCTTGTAAAATAGACTCGTAGATATCAAAATTTAGAAGGTTGATAATCCCGTAATTTCAAGTATACTGGGAGAAAAGCTCAGCTACATTTGACCTAAGTTTCAGCACATTTATAAATGTAACTTGTGATGACCTTTGCAAAATTTTGTTTTACAACTTGCTTGACTTGAAAACATAACACACGACTATCATATGACAAAAAAAACTTATAACATAACCTCCTTATCATGTTAAGCACCCTAGTCTCACCCAAAAAGTACATGTTATAACATTCCCAACTTGTCGACTTTTGACGAAACTTATTTTCTTTAATTCGTTTAGCTTCTAAGACTTTAAACCCTCTTGGTACTTGGTATTCATGATCTCAAGTATTTGTAACGTCCAACATAACACGATTATCTTACTTTATATACTTTCAAAGACAATCTCATTTCTAAGCTGTCGTCACTCGACTTATGACATACTCTCACGTACGAAAGCATGGGGTGTAACAACATTCCCCCCTTTGGAAAATTCGTCCTCGAATGTTGACTGATGCACTTATCAGTCTCATTACCTATATCTTTAACAAATACTTTTATACAGTCCTTTCCATCTAGGCAACTATTCTGTGAATCAATCCAAATGTCAGGGCATTCCCCCTTTAGGCATCTTTCTCACACCATGACTTGTGGTCGGAATTCTTCCAATATCGTAACTGTTGCTACCTTACGCCATCCAGCCTGTACGACTCTGTCCTTGTATGTGTTCCTATGCGACTCTTCTCTCCTTTTTCCTCCAACTTTTAGCCAATCTCTAGGCCTCACTTTGTGAACATATACAAAACTATGACAAACTATCCCTCTGGGCATCTATAGGTGTAATGACGTTCCTCGCTCGGTACTTTGTCGAACTTACGAATACTGATATACATTGCTTTATAGCCTCAGTTATCTATGCTTATGCTTTACTACATCTAGGTAGGTTATACTATACCATAACTCTTTCTTCGATTTATTATTACCGAGGTTTGCTACCCAACTCCAGGTCACTCTCTCCCTGGTTATCCCATATGTATAAATCTAAGTCCTTAAATGCTTCGTCATTATTGTTCATCTTAAGAATGACAACCTAATCTCATTTCATAATTTGAAACTTTTATCCATCTATATTTGATTCACCTTAATGTTGAGGGCTCACATCTCATCGCAGAAAACCTAAAGTTATTTGCCTGATCCACCTAGGGGCGATACTTACATCAATAATCGTATTTCATGGCACCCCAACGTGATTCACCTTATGAGGGTATTCTAATCTTGTGCAATTCATGAAAGCCCTTTTCTTTGAATCATTAACCAATCAAAGGCCTTAACGTCATCCTCTTATCTATCACAATTACACCCTTATTCTACTACCAGGGCAATATTTCATCTCTTCAAATCACTCATAGTCTTAGACTCATTTGAGCTCATTCAGGCTATACTGAGCTTTCTATAACTTACGGAATTCATCAACCCTCTTGTTTTGATGGGCTTAATCCCGAGGCCTTACCTATTCTCGTCACCTTCTCACCCACCTTTTCTTATCCTTCTCACCCACCTTTTCTTATCCATACTCCTGTGTACCTAAAACCTTGTCACTCTACCATACTTTAGCTTACGACCTACACATATCTATTTATACTACTCGCAACCTTCCTTTAACATGTTAGAACCATAGATTTCCTTATGCTATTCTGGAACTTCAAGCGAGACAGCACATCGTCTCTAACTCTTATTTACTCTCTTAACTATACCTCTCTATACTTGTAAACCATGGGCTAGAAGATATGTCACTGACGACACCACTATCATTTGTGGATACTGAATCACGGTGCTTCTAGCCCTCTACTGAAGTATGGACTATTCACAACCTTCTGCACTTTAGTATCTCTACCTTCTTTACCTTTACCTTTCTTATCTTTAAATCTTGCATTTTATCTTCTATCACTTTCATAACCTTCCTTGAAATTCACGTCCACAACTTGAATCTCTACTATAAAACTTGTACCTCTAGTGCATACACAATTCGGTAAGAGCTTCACACTTACTCCTTATGAAACTTCTTTATTGTAGAGCCTTTATAGAATATGGTCGTTGTACTATCTCTATCGTACCTCTGGTATTAAGAGTGATTCTCCACTGTTCTAAATCATGATTTCTGTAATTATCTAGATCAAATAATCAGACTCCTGTTTTACTTAGCTGTGTAACTCTTTAGTTTCCTTTTTTCTCTAAGCCTTTAAGTAGGCTTAAGCTATCTTTTGATCCGCGGCTCAGGGTATTAGTTATTGCTTTTGCCTTTCGTGGGCACTATGGAACATCCATAATATAATCTTCTAACAATTTAAGACTTTGTCTGTGAGGTGGAGTCAATTCTTTCTTTTAACTTATACTGGAGTCTCCTATAGCTGTAGGAATGTCAACATATATGACGCATGGATATTAGTCTGAAATCTTAGGTGTGTTCGTAAAGTAACTAACTCTGGGTCATTGATCGAATAATTCCTTTCGTACCTTCTCAGCTTTCTTTAAAACTAAGCAATTACTTTTCCTCATCGTTCTGCCACTTGTTGCATGAGTACTTGGCTTATCTTAGTGCCCACACCTATTGGAATTTCGTGCAACTCATATGATCTCGAATAATACCTTTAGTTTCAATTTCCGTTCCTTTGTCACGGCAGGTGCCACTCGATTATGGAGTGCATACAATGTTGTAGTGAGACCGTTGTTACAAGTTCATTTCTTCTGTAGGTCTTTATGCTTATGTTGAAGCCTTATTCCTTATTTCCTCAGTTAGCCTTTCGTTGTAGCATTTAGGGAAGACTCTCTGACTCGTATAAAGCTAAGAGTTTTTTACATCGTATACCTGATGAAATATTTGATGTTCTTTCTCGCCTATAATTATCCTTAGTTACTTACCTCTGTGCCCTTGTGCTCGTAGTGTTACTTCTAAACTGAAATTTTGACTTTCTCCCCAGTGGAACTCTCTTTATTTTTGTAACACTTATATGGTACCTTTAACTACCTCAACTCCTATCTGAATATTTCTCAAGGATTATGATGTCATATCTGCGGGACTAAATTCACTATGTTGGGGTATACTACGTTTATCAATCTGCTGATTTTTCCGTTTCCTCTTGTGTAGACATAACTAGACTCTTCCTGAATCAACTGCTAACTACTCGTTGGTCCATTCTCATATCTATATTGCGCGTAATCTCTCTAGGGTTGTTTCCTTTGGCTTAACTTACCTCTCGCACTTGCTCCTTATGTATCAAGTGTTCATTCGCACTTATTTCTCAATAAAATCCTGTGCGGGAACCCTTACTGCCCCTCCCTGGTGTCGTGCTTACATAATGTTCTGGAGCCATAACATATTTGTAGGATCTGAATAAATGCTATCTCATTTCTTTTGCCTTTTTACTATTCTATAGTTATCCGAACCACTTAACTCCGAAATAATTCCATATCACACCATCTTTCCCCCTTTAGGGGAGTACTAATATTTAATGATGTGAAAATTTACCTATATATGTTTTACCCCTTCATCTTTGGCGTCTTTTCACATCTTCACTGACTCTTATCCCTTCTGTTCAAAAGATAACTGAATTTCTTACGTACGAGGGTGATACCCAGTGTAACGTGCATACTTAGCCCCATAAGCTTAACTCTGCTCACAACTCTTTTTAGGGTTGCATCTTCCTGAATGACCTTTAAAGGATATTCTTCTATTGTCCATTCTATCACTGCCGGATCGCGATCTCTGAAATCCTCACGATGTAGAGTATTTTCAAATCCTTCGATCCCTAAATTATGTTTAATTTTTTATTCTTGTTTACCAGCCCATACTAATTTCTATTACTCCGGGGCTTTAGCTTAGCCTTTTAGCAATCATGTTGGAGTCACCAACTCATTTCTCAAAAAAAAAGATATGACTTTATGACATATACTCTTTTATAGTATCAAGGCCTATCTCCTCTTGTCTGTTCCTTCACTTGACTATAGACTTTATCATCTTGTCATATTTTGATTTACAGTTATAGTCTATTTATCACATCTTACTCATAATGCTTCATTTACTCATTTCTTATTCTCATGCTAATATCTCCGCCTATTACGTTATTCTGAAAACTTCAACGAAACATTCTTTCACTTTACCTCCCCTTGATACATCTCACTAATTCTTCGGGTCGCCTAATATTCTCTCTTTACTACGGACAGGAGTCATACTAAAGTAAATATTTATCACTTCTAGGATGCCGATGCCTACCTTCTCAATTTTTTTGAACCTTCTAGTATTCATATCTAACTGTACTATCCTAGAGTGCACCATCCGGGTGTCTCCAGAGGAGAACTATTACCATGTTTGAAATATCCTTTGGAAATGTCATTTAACACTAATAATATATCCACCATTTTGGGTTACTGTAACCCCAGCTGGATCCTGATATCCCATCTTTCTCTTAAACTATATTTGTTAGCTTCCACAGGGCATAATTGAGATGGTGCGGCCAATTGTACATACCTCTATTATTGTTGAAGGTAAGTCAAAATGATTATATTTCTCTACCTGAATTGTGAATACTGATAATCTTCACTAATTGGGTACCCCATACCCTCCTTCGCCTTGCTTCTATTACCTGTTGAAACTTATACTTTTATCTTCTGATACTCCCATGGCCTGCTATTCAGGGTGTGTGTTTGATTCGCATATTAGGGCCTTAAGCTTTAAATTTGCACATCTGGTATGCATGATCTGATAGGGTCTCAATCTGGGCCACGTTGTCAAGAATTCTCTATTTACTAGTGCCCTTACCTGCTGCTGTATTATACCTCTAGCTAACTGTAATTTTTCTAATTGCAAGCATCTCTATATCATTAGCAAACATAAATCACGGCTTGAACTCTTATGACTCAGCTTTATAGTACGATTTGAATTTGAAAGAAGCGTAACAGACTCCTAAATGCCTTGTAGCTTCCTATTTATATAATGTGGTGTACAACACATCTATAAACAAGGCTCTACTAGACACGACTTGTAGACTCCCTAGGAAAGAAATGCTCTGATACCAAGTTTTTCACGCCCCGAACCTAGGGAGGCATGGTCGGTACCCGGTGCCATACTCGGCCCGAGCGTACCACTCTATAACTGTGAACTATGGAGGGGTAACCCTCTACTTAGGCCGATGAGGCTAGATTCTGGATCATCTGAAAATAACGTCTCTCTCATATGTGGGGTAAACATACCCAAAAGCTGATATATACAACTGTGCAAGCCGACGAAGCCGCCATGAACATCTACTGATATACAAAATATACAGGACTCGTCTACAAGCCTCTAGAGATAACTGAACTGTACCATGGTCGGGATAGGGTCTCGACCTACCCATCAAACCTGTATATATAAATTGGACTCACAGCAATAGAGACAACCCAACAGCAACACAAAAAGCCCACAAAACAGTCCCATAAGTTCGACAAGATAAAACTGAATTTTCAGTTTACTAAAACACATTTTGACTTGTCTTTTCTTTCAAATTGAGCAACACAAACAACATTATATAATTAATCCAAACTTATCGTATAAACTAGCCATTAATAAAACTTAAATATATTCTCACAACCAGCCAACGGTGATGCATCGACCATCATACCACTCTTTCAAAACTCGCTAGGTCTAGTCTTTACGATCGAGTTACAATTCGTAAATGCATAGATAATGGAAGGAGAAGCATAACCTTACCTTGGGCTGAGTAGAACCCATGAAACCTAGTCCTTCTTCATCAAAATCAATTCCCCAACACAGCTACAAGAAGGAGAAAGAGAAACTAGCAAGCTGTCAGGGTTTTCGACACTAGAATCACATCGTAACATCCTAGGGTTTGTGTGAGATTTTTGGGGAGGAGTTGCAGGGGTTAAATATGGTTTTCATGGTCTCAAGGATGAGTCAATTAAGTGTGTTAATAAGCCTTTAAAAGTCCCTTCTTGGTCGACTTTAGGAGCTTTTAAGTGAAGCCTCTCCTTTTGGCAAGTGGTGATGCACCTACTTGTCACCTACCAATCTACGCAGTCTCGCAAAAACACGAATATCTATCTACTTCAATGTTGTATCAATAAACAGTTTAATCCATTGCAAACTAGACTCGTAGATCTTCAATTTGGTAGGTTGATAATCCTGTAATTCCAAGTATATTGGGAGAAAAGCTCAGCTACATTTGACCTAATTTTTAGCATATTTATAAATGTAACTTGTGATGACCTTTGCAAACTTTTGTTCCACAACTCGCTTGACTTCAAAACATAACACATGACAATTATATGACTAAAATAACTTATAACATAACCTCCAAGAACCCTAGTCTCACCCAAATATTACATGTTATAACATTCCCAACTTGTTGACTTTTGACGAAACTTATTTTCTTCAATTCGTTTAGCTTCTAAGCCTTTATACCCTCTTGGTACTTGGTATTCATTATCTTAAGTATTTGTAACGTCCAACATGACACGATTAACTTACTTTATATACTTTCAAAGACAATCTTATTTCTGAGCTTACGTCACTCGACTTACGACATACTCTCATGTACGAAAGCATAGGGTCTAACAAAAATGAAGGTGGAAAGAAATTCTGCCTCAGGTCCTATGAGCGTATCGAACAACCTCAAGGCTGAGAACCGGTGAGACACCATTTTGTCTAGTCTAGGATGCAAAGGCATTGATTCTAGCAGAAGTGGGAGAACTGAGCTTGAGGTTCCAATATGCTACAAAAACATCAAATGATGAGGGCATGGCCACAATTCTAAATTTGGCGGACGAACAGTGAGACGATGCCTTTGTTCGGTTAGCAGCTCAAAAGCAGCGGATGGGAAGATATTACAACAGAAGGGTAAACCTTTGACTCTTTCAAGTCGGGGACATAGTGTTGAGAAAAGTCACATTGCATACAAAGAACCCGAATGACGAGAAACTAAGTCCTAATTGGGAAGGACCATACAGATTCACTGGTATCACCGGAAAGGGGTCATACCAGCTTGAGCCCGAAAATGGCATACAGTTGCAAAACCACGAGAATGTGGCACACTTAAAGCGGTACTACTGCTAAGGTATGAAGTCCTAATTTTCTTTAAGGTTAATTATCCTTCGAACTAACCCGTGCAGGTACTCAATCGAAGTCAAGTTCAAGAATTAGGTCTAAAAGAACGTGTTGCACTCTTTTTTCTTTCGATTGTTTTTTTCCGGAAGGGGGTTTTACGGTAAAAATTTTAATGAGGCGGCAGTAAGCGTGCTATTCTAGTTTTGAAGATTGGTCTAGGACTGGGGGACTAGGGACTGCTCGCATCAGATCAATAGTACTCGAGCCCTCAAAATTCGACCTCGAGTACTAGGGGACTATCACACCCTGAATCAAGGTTCGAAGATTTGAGTTCAAAATTTTTGAAGACAATTTTATTTAACATCGAAATCCAAGGCTTGAGTAATAGGGTTTATTGTAAGGCTCAAACGATGAAATAAATCGTGCCCGGATAGTTCATTCTCGCCATGGCGGGTAGCTTTTGTATCTTCAATTAGTTATATTACATTTGAAGTAATAAAGAGAGAAATTCACCTTCTATGCTTCATCGGTTCACGCTTACACGGGAAATGTTATCATTATGTCACTTAGAATAAATATTGGGTTTAAAACTTTCTAAGCCCACATGCCAGCATTAATCGAGGGCAGTAAGAGTCCACGAGACCATACCCAATTATTTAAAGACCCTTAAATCTATGGGTCGCCCCGAACCGGGGACTGCCGTCTGACAAAGACTGGGTAAATTGGGTTACTAAACCCCAAGGGCGCCAAGCCTATGAGACATGGACTAAATACATAAGGCTAAGGCCAACTTAAGGTCCAAAGCTATTAGAGCTTCGACCCCAATGCATAAACGACTCGGAGACGTCTGAGTTCATAAATATAAAAAGGAAGGTCCTTACACATTTGGAGTCTATAAAGATTATGTCTGATCTGATCAAATCAATCGGTTTCAAATCATGGCCAGGGAAAGAGCCACCTTAGGCTAAGATTAACTATGTCAGGATAAATTATTCGACTTTATTTTTTTTTTTCCAGTTCCTCCGGAGTCAAAGCAACTTAGAGTCGTTAATAAACCCGGACCGCATTCGGGCTTTAGAAGTTGAATAATTTGAGAAATAACAAAATTTATGCTAAGGCATTAAGTCCGAGATGCAAGTTATATATTCTAAGTCCTAAGCAGAAGCAAATGCGAAAATATTAAAGGACACAATGTATAGCCGAAGGGTAATTTCTTATATTTATCAAAAAATATTTACATAGGCATGAGAAAACGGCCCAAAGTACAAAACATACGAATACGAAAAAGTAAAATAATATAAACTGGCATTCCTTGCCTAATCTTCATCAGAGCCCAGCAGGCTGGTACCTTGCTTTGGCCTCGGCTTCGAACCTCTTGTCCTCTTAGATCTTGGTCGCTACGTCAACCCCTCGGCTTGGATCTCCCCGAGAGCCTCCCTTCGAGATAGCCACTTCATATACTAAGCATTCGTTATAATCGGGCTTCGTCTATCTCGACATCGGCCCTATACTGGGCCAGCATATCTTGGGTTTCCGAGATCTCATTCAAACGCACCTCCAATTCAGACTTCAGTGCAGTATACACTTGGCCAAGAGCATCATGCTCTGCGATGGTCGAGGCAAGTTGCGATCGGAGTTCCTTGTTCAGCCAGGACCATTTGTCGACCTTTTATTTCCTCACTTGGAGCTTCACTTTGGTCGACGCAAAGTCCTCTTTGGTGGCATCCCGCTCCAAGTCTACATGGTCCATTTTGCCTCTCAGTTCATTGGCTAAAGCCTTGACCCCGTCCATCTCGGTCCTGGACTAGCCGATCAAAGTTATCCTTTCCTGGACCTATGCGGTTGCGACGTTAGAATTGGCGTTTAGCCTCTAATTTTCAATGTCGAGCACTCTTACCTTCTCAACCAGAAGAGTATGGTCCTAGTTTGCTTCGCGACCTCTTTCTGGGTCTTCTCTACTTCAGCCATAAGGGTAGGAAGGTCGGCCATGTCCCTAAGGACTTTATCCTTCTGCTCATAAAGAGCTTTATACATCTCCATTTCCTAGACTTTATCCTTGCGCTCGAATTCGAGGTGGCTCATCTCCATCCGGATTAGTGAAATCTTTCATGATGAAGCACCGAGGCCTGAGATATAGTGAAAGAAAATCACTAAAAATAGTTAAGACAATGGGAACTCGACGAAATAAACAGGGAAGGGGATATACTCGATTCAGTGACGAGTGCAAAACACAACACGAAATTGATGCTCGCTAGCCAAAGATAGTATAGTATGATTATCGTCTCCAAAGAGATTGGATTTAAATAATGCTCTAGTAATTCCTGGTTTAACTGCTATTCAGGATGATCAAAACTTGATTGGAATAGTTACGGTTAACTACTAAAGTAATGAAATTGACTGCAAAGAAGTATAGATCAACAAAGTTGGTTTCTTATCAATGTGAGGAATAAGGGTTTTGATAGGATAGGCGCAAGATAGCTATTTGGGAATTAACTCTAGTTTAGTTCACTCTAATATTCTAATTATTCTCACGAATTCACTCGATAATTAGTTCAAACGTGTAGTCAAGACTCCTCTCTCGATTAAATCTTAACTCTATGAGGTGAACTAATATAAGCACTGTGAAAATATGCAAGCTTGTATTAATGGATTAGTCTCCAGGAAACGTCTCTCGAATATTCTCCTAACTTGATTTAATCAACAACTCAACAAGCTCTTTTAATTACTTAAGAGAATCACTAAATTAAACCAAAAAAAATAATGCAAAGGTAATTTCCAAAATATTCCTCTTTCGATTAAATAAATCGGTGAACAAGTTGCAATAATTTGAAGCTCCATAAATGAATTCAAGCAAAGAACTAGAGTTAAAATCCACAAATATTTAACAAAATGCCATATCCGTCAAAATCTAATGTAAACTACTCCATAATCATGGAGGAAGTCATCACAAATATAATTAATGATTAAGAAAGCATCAATCTAACTCTACAATCAAAACTCACGTATTGAATTGATGTAAAGATGATGAAATTCTGTGTCTTGTAGCCTTCAATGCTCTCCCAAAGCTTCCAAGGTCAAAAGTCCCTCCAAAAATATTTTTTTGGTGTATTTATACCAAGTAGGAGTGGGTCCGACGAATCTACCCTTTCCAAGACGAAACAGGAAAATACTCTGAGAAATTTGTACAGGCGCGCCGCCCCATGCGGGGCGCTAGTTGGAAAGTTCAGAGAGCTGAATTCTATTAGAGTTGGCCACCTTGCACAGCCACGCCCATCGGCGCCCTATGCGGCGCGGTTGTGTGTTTTTTATAGAGTAATTCTTTTTTATCGTGTTTTGATATCCAGACTTGGCTCTCAACCCCCAAATACGATTCCGATTTAATTCCTTGGGCTTTTACTCAAACTTCAAAGCTCCACATTATTTGATTTAGTTCTAAATTATCTTTTCAACTCGAAATCACTTTCTACAAGGCACAAAGCACATAATAAGTGCAATACACTACTATTAAGCTCAAACACACACTAATATTTATGCTCAAACACAAGTAAAATGCAGTAATTGGGGTGCAAACTATGACTAAAACACGGGATTCTAGCCTACCATCAACACCCCAAACTTAAACTCTTGCTCATCCTCGAGCAATCAAAGTGCACTTCACATAAAGACGACCTTTTTCTCAGACAACTTCATTATCGCATCATGCCAAAAAATATTGAAAGCAGATTAAGCACGCTATCATAACATCCCAGCCTCAGGACTCGACTCAAAAGCACCACGCATATTTCACAACCTGCTCAGTTACTCTAACACAGAGGTCAAAGACTTTACCTTACCTTCGCAAATCATGTGCCCTCACACAAACAATAGAGAGTAGTTCCACATATAATAAAGTTCAAGAACAATTAGGAACTCAAGATAGACAGAATTAACTCACTCTCAGAAATAAAATTCACGCGACACAAAAGACGTACCATAGGTTTTCCCGTAGTGTAATACTCTACTAATTTGAGCTCACTGAGTCAAGGATCAAGTAGGACTTTAATTGGTTGTACTGTAGGCTGCGGGACGGGTATGATACATTTGAATATAATGACTACACCTCCCCGAGCATTTTAATACATGCACATTAACACATTAAACCACACACTTGTGTTGAACCAAACCCAACCTTCACCACATAACAACATCAAGCTCCCAATTTTTTTAAGCATAACCAGATGAGAACTACCACTAGGTCAGCATCCATTTTTTTCTTTTCTTAGTTCTGACTTTTTTTCTCTCTTCTTCGAGCAAACTACCTTTTTTTCTTTCAATTCCCTACAAGTGGATCTCACAATTTTTCAAACAATGCACCTTTCTCCTTTTCAATAGTTCCACTCAAAAACTCGACCATACCTTAACTTAGCTTTACAAGCTCATAACAAATTCAAGCGCTCACGAGAGGTAAAAGGTTCCAACAGATGGACAATTCGAAGAAAAAGGGGCCAGGCTTGAAATGTGATTGCCAAAGAAATAAGAATACAGGCTTAACGAAGCTACTAAGATATTCATTAATTAGATGGGTGAAAGCATACAATTGGCTCAACAAAGAAATACCTATATCCCTTTCTAAACTGACCAACACTACTATTTCGCTTTGCAAACACACGAGGCAAGTTCTTGACATCAACTGACATGCACATAATATCAACAAAACCTCACTCCCACTTTGGCACATAACTCACTTAGGATCAGATCTATTCTGACTTTCTAGTCAAAGCAGTTAAGCAAAGTCACAATCAACCAATTTAAGGCACTTATTTATGAGTCAAGAATTGAGCCTAGGCGTCAAAACTAAGGCACTCACCGATCTCAAGGCATAACAGAATTTAAGACAAGTTATATCCATTTAACACCATAACATAAGACTTCTCTATTCCTACAAAAAACTAACTACACCTGGTTCAAGCAAAACCTTTGGAAAAGAACCACGACATAAAGAAAAAATAATCGGGGATTGTTACACTACCTAAGAGAAACGAAATACTTTTTTTTGGGAAAAGTCAAAACCGCTAACTGCTATTCAGGGTGATCAAAACTTGACTGGAATAATTACAAACTACAATTAACTACTAAAGTAAAGCAATTGACTGCAAAGAACTATAGATCAACAAAGTTGGTTTCCTATCAATGTGAGGAATAAGGGTTTTGACAGGATAGGTGCAGGGTGGGTATTTAGGAATTAACTCTAGTTTAATTCACTCTAATGTTCTAATGATTCTCAAGAATTTACTCGATGATTAATTCAAACGTGTAGTCAAGAATCCTCTCTCGATTAATTCTTAACTTTACGAGATGAACTAATATAATCACTGTGCAAGCATGCATTAGTGGATTAGTCTTTAGGAAAACATCTCTCGAATATTCTCCTAACTTGATTTAATCAACAACTCAACAAGCTCTTTGGGCTACTTAAGAGAATCACTGAATTAAACCAAACAAAATAATGCAAAGATAATCACCAAAATATTCCTCTTTCAATTAAATAAACCGGTGAATAAGTTGCAATAATTCAAAGCTCCATAAACGAATTCAAGCAATGAACTAGAGTTTAAATCCACAAATATTTATCAAAACGCCATATCCATCAAACCCTAAGGGAAACTACTCCATAATCATGGAGGAAGTCATCACAAATATAATTAAAGAGTAAGAAAGCATCAATCTAACGTTACAATCCAAACTCCCGTATTAAATTCATAGGAATATGATAAAATTTCGTGTCTTGTAGCCTCCAATGCTCTCCCAAAGCTTCCAAGGTCAAAGTCCCTTCAAAACTGTCTTTGTGGTGTATTTATGCCATGTAGGAGTGGGCCTGGATGAATATATCCATTCCAAGCCGAAACAGGAAAATACTCTGATAAATTTGTATAGGTGCGCCGCCCCAAGCGGGGTTGATAATTGGGGATTTTAATTTCTTATTAGCACCTTTTAGCTTTTGTTTTAGTCCGAAAGTATTAAATTGTGTTCCCAACACTAATGAAATTGTGCAAATTGCAGGAATGCTGGAAATTTGGTCTCCCATGATGAAATCCATGTCAAAAAATAGTATTCCGAAGTACAAGGCAATAAAGGGCGCAAAAGAAAAGATGTGCGTTCTGCAGAAGGAATTGTGACGACCGCAAACCAAGCAGCAAAACCCAACAGGATTTTCAGCAATGTGCGGACCTCACATGAATTGTAAGGCCGCAAAACTGGGCTTTCATTGACAAAGATTCAATGTTCAGAGAATATGCAAAATGACCAAGTTCTGATGCCTTTGTGAAGTGCGGACCGCACAAGAATTGTGCGGCCGCAGAAGTTTCTTCGCAGTCGCGATTCAAAAATGTGCGGCTGCAAAACTCACCTTTCTGCCAGCTGAAGCAGAACCGCACAAGAAATTATGCGGCCGCAGAACCGCACAAGGGGCATTTTTGTCCGCAATTTTTGGCCCAATATAAATAGATGAGTTTCACAAATTTAGGTCAAGTTTGAACATTAAAAGCTGTTGTAGCCGTTTCTTTGAACTACGTTAGGAAGTTTTACATTATTTTAGTGTTTAAACATTAGATTGTATCATTTTAATCTTTCATTATGAGTTTATTTATCTTTTCTTCTTTATTTTCTTCAGTCCACATTATGAGTAGCTGGATTTTTACTAGGGTTGTGACCCAACGCTAGTGTGTAAATCTTATGGGTATTTAATTTAATGGTTATTTATGATTGGTGTTGACTATTTATCTTAGTACATGCTTCAATTTTAGAATTAATTATTTCCAACATTGATTCATTCCTATTTGACTTATTCTCTACTTGAGAAAGTGAGACCTAGTCTAGGATAACTTGGCAAATAAGGAATTGGGTTAATTGAGAGATTGATTAGCCTAATTAAAGGGTTTAAACTAGAGATAGTAAGAACCCGGCTTGAGCTCATATCAACTATTTTGTTTGATACCCATTTGGACTTGAGAAAGCCAAATTGGGAAAAATCACTCTCTGACCGAGAGGTATTGAGGGGGTAACGTAGAGTTGAGAGATATAATACACCCCAATCAACAAAACAAGTATTAAAGTCTTTATCCCATTAGGAAAACACCTAGGTTATGGTCACATCCCTAGGCCTTTACACTATTTGCAAAAATATAAAAAACTTTCATCTCTAGTCTATTCACCTTAGCTTGCAATCATTACAGTAATAGTAGAAGTAGAAATCAAAAATCTGTTGTGGAAGTGTAATTTTAGGTAGTCCATTTGCTTGCTTCAAATATATACTAATGACACCTCTTATAACTCCCAGTGGATTCGACCCCGACTCATAGTTGGGTAATTATTATTGCATACGACCATATCATATCTCTTATTGAGGTGTGTTGTGGACGTCATCAATTTTTGGTGCCGTTGTCGGGGAGTTAATATGTGTTAGCTATATATTTGGGTTTGTTTTTGGAATATCTTCTTTTCCGTTCGTGTTACTAACTTGTGTGAGAAATTGTAGGTACAAATGGTGAACAATGAGCTCCGAAATTTGCCTTTGGGTATGTGGACGTCGAGGAGGTTCCTCTTGAACTCAAGCCAATAGAAGAGGCCGAGTGCCTCATGACAATGTCCCCGCTCCACCCCCACCTCCACCCAATGAAGGATAATCAAGTGCGATAGTCCATCCCCGTATTAGGGCGGGCAACTTCCAAATCATCAGTGTGATGCTCACTTTGCTTGAGCAACGAGGTTTCTTCACTGGTGCTCCAACTCAAAATGCATACAAACATTTGAAGGGGTTTGTGGATACTTGTTGGGGGAGCAAACAAATAAATGTCTCCAAGGATGCATTGAGGCTAAGGCTTTTTCGTGTCTCTCTACGGGAGAAAGCTTTTGATTGGTTGGAACGATTGCCTGAACCATTCCATTCATACTTGGGATGAGTTGGCGCAAAAGTTTATTTCTAAGTTCTTCTCTCCGGGGCACATGGCTACACTTTGAGTTGAGATTTTGGCATTCAAGCAAGAGCCAAATGAACCACTACACGAGATATGGGAACGCTGTAGAACAATGGTTAAGGAATGTCCTAACAACAATATGGCAGATAACATAATTCAACAAACTTTCTATCAGGGGAACTTCATGACTACGCCTTATGCGGAGGCGTGTGAGATTTTGGATGAGATGGCAGAAACGTCATCGGCTTGGAAATCCCAGGCCAATGTTCCACAATGTGACCCAAATATGATCCACCTTTACAAAGAATTACAAGACCATGGGTAAGCCATTGTCGAGTTGACAACCACCATGACGCAACTAGCAAGGGCCCAACTAAATTAAGTGCAAAATCCCAAGCAAGTAAATGCCATGGAGGGAGTGAACATGACGGTGAACAAGAGGAGGAACAAAGGTCCCCAAGTGCAAAATTGAGTGGAGAATTATGTGCAAGAATATAGTAGTTTTGAGCAAGATGATTCTTATAGTGATCAAGAAGAGGAAGTGCAATATGTGAACGATTTTCAAGGGCAACGAAACAACATCCAAGGCCCAAACCAACAACAATGGCGACCTCAAAACAGTCAAGGAAATTGAAATTCTAGCAACCAAGGAAATTGGAGTGGTGGCAACCATCAAGGGAATTGACATAACAACAACAATCAAGGAAATTAGAGCGGTAATAATCAAGGCAATTTGTGGGGGGGGGGGGGGGGGGGGGGGNAGGACATGTTCAAGAAAATGATGGAAAAGAATGCCGATTTGGATGCCCAACTTGCCTCACACAACACATCAATCCGCAACTTAGAAGTTCAAATGGGGGAAATCTCTCAAGCTCTAAATTCTTGTCCTAAGGGGGCACTACCGAGTGACACTATGGTAAATCCAAAGGGTGGGAACAACACAGAGCATACCATGGCCATTACTACAAGAAATGGTAGAGGTAGGAATGCACCTAGCTCAAGTCAAAAGCAACTTGTGGATGATGAGCAAGTGGTGCAAGAAGAAGAGATCCCGAACAATGTGGTGCAACCTAATGATGAAATTCGGATAGATATTGATGATAGTGTGGAAGTGACTCAATAGGAGGTGAACCCGTCTAGGGATCACATTATTGAAATACTGGAACCGGTATTGCAAAAGGCTAAGGCACCATTGCCTAAGCCTCCACCTCAATACCCTTAAAGACTTTCCAAGCAAAATGGTGAGAATCAATTCAAGAAGTTAATTAAAATTGATGAGTCTCTCAATAAATATTTCATTAGTTGAAGCTTTGATACAAATGCCCGGTTATGCCAAGTTTATGAAGGATCTTATGACAAAGAAGCGGTCAATGAATTTTGAAACAATCAAAGTCACTCATCAAGTGAGTGCAATTGTGCATTCAATGGCTTCTAAGTTAGAGGATCCCGGTGCTTTCACGATTTCTTGTACAATTAGAAGTGCCGGGTTTGCTAAAACTCTTTGTCATCTTGGGGCAAGTATCAATTTGATGCCCTATTCGGTTTTCAAGAATTTGGGATTGGGCAACCAAGACCCGCCCCTATGAGATTGCAAATGGCCGATCGTACTATGTAGAGGCCTTTGGGAGTGATTGAAGATGTCTTGGTTTGTTTAGATAAATTCATTCTTCCGGCGGATTTTGTCATTCTAGATTGTGAGGTTGATTATGAAGTGCTGATTATTCTTGGGAGACCTTTCCTTGCTACGGGGAAGGCTCTTTGTGATGTTGAAGCCGGAGAACTTACATTCCGGGTTGGTACTGAAAAAGTGGTATTCCATGTGTGCAAATCCGTGCGGCAACATACTAACAATGAGGTGTGTTCTTTTGTGGACTTGGTGACCGATGTTATTGTTGATGATACAAGTGCTACAATCAATGTTGGTGACATGTTGGAGGCCGTCTTGATCAACTTTGATGATGACGAGATGGATGGCTTCATGGAATGTGTGAACTCTTTGTAAGGAATGGGGTCGTACAACTATGCACCCCGGAAGTTATCTTTGGATCTTGAAAATAGGACAACTCCTCCTACAAAGCCTTCTATTGAAGAGCCTCCTACCTTGGAGTTGAATACATTGTTGATACCCAACTTTTCCCTCATATATTTTTAATGCCTATATACTTTCAAAATAGTGCATGAACGTCAACTAGTATTTTTTTCATAATTTTCTGTAATTTTTATAGGGATTTTAATTAATTTATTCCAGCATTTTACCTAAATTATTACTTGATTTTTATCATTTACCTTTATATTAAGCTTTAATTATTTTATGCATAAATGTATTTATATCTTTAGGCTATAATTGCAATAGCTTTGCAATAATAGCCCTTATATGCATAATTACTTTTTTTACATGGAAACTTTTTATATTTTATAATATTAAGTAATTATTTTGAATTATTTTTATGCATAAATGGTATTTTTTTATCATTTATTAGCTATTTTTATAAACTATTTTATCAAATTAATTGGGTATTTAACATTTAGCCTCTTTTAATTTGATTTCTTTTCGGACCTGGCCGAAATTACTACCCCAGCCCAATTAAATTAACCCAATACCCATAACCCAATTTATAAACCCGCCCAAACCCCGAATTCGATCCTGACCGTTGATCTCAAGAGATTAATGGTCCAGAATATTCTTACCATTTTTAATTAACCAACAGCCCCCAAACCCTAATCATTTTACCAAATTCTCCGCCCCTGAAACCCTCTCCTCCTCTCTTCTCTCTCACCCTCCTCCTAACCCTAGCCTGCCGTCACCAGAATCCCTTCGATACATAGGTTTCTTCTTCGATTCTAGGCCTTATACGGCCTCCTATCTCTACTGGTTGTTCGACTTCCATGTTATTTGATGGAATCTCAAAGAGATTCGACACAAACTTGGTTCAAATCTCTCATTTTCTCGATGAATTCGTCTGTGTTCATTCCTGTGTTTGTGAGTACTGATATCTTTGTGTTTATGGCTCCAAGTCTCTGGTTCAAACCATATTTTTCTCACCTCTATTTTTTTCACATAACCTAACTATTTCTGGCTAAATCGTTCAGATCTCTTTAGATCTGAAGCGGTTTGAGTTTGTTTGTTAATTTTCCTTTAAGATTCTCCTGTTTTCTTATTATTTTTAACCGATTTTCGTTTTACCCTAAAATCTAGGGTTTCATGTTTTGAAGTTTTCTGCAAAATGTTTTAAAATATTTAAGTGCTTAACTCCAGTTTTCTCATTTACTTTTGACTAATTTTTTGTCCCTATGTCTTTATGCCCTAGGGTTTCTAATTATTCTACTTCTTGCTCTAATGTTTGCCCATATATTTCGGCTTTGTCAAATAAGCTAATTAATTGGTTTACTTGCTTAATTAGGGTTTGAAACTGTACTCCTTTTCAAAACTGATATCTCATTAAAAGATTCTTACTTATTCGTTCCTTATATGTGATTCATAATTGGTATTACTTTTCTTAATTATATTACTAGCTTGATTTCTAGGCTTTGATTATTGTGACCGACCTATAAATGGTCTTTGGACTTATTGCTTACCTTATTAAACCTCAATTCTGTCCGCTAATTGATTTCATGTGATATTCTCCTTAATTTAAGTGACCTTTTTAGGATTCTGTCCTCTTAATTGATTGATGTTTAGCCCTAATTAACTGGTTAATTGATTTTGCATACCTTATTTGTGTGCCCTTGATTTTCCTACCTTACTTGTTTACTCTACTGTGTGCTATACAATCCTTTCACCATTCTGATTTTAAAAGACACACCTACGCTTACGAACACATGTTGAGACACACAAGCTCACACCTACAAACCTACAGTTACACACTTACACTCACACAACTTGAGTTCTTTCTATCACTCTGATTAGCTGCATTGTCTAGCCGGCTAAAAGCCAAGGCTAGACTGTTGGATTCCAATTGCCTTCACCTGCCTATTTACTTTCTCCCTAACTGGTATGCCTTGATTTTATCTTGTTCTATTCGATATGTTTATGTAGTCAGTGACCTCAACATGCTTCTGTTTGATACATGATTCCTGACCATCTCTTTCTCAACTGTTATGCCTTAGTTCTTGTTATCTTGTTCTGTTCCATGTGATTATATAATTAGTTTACTTCAAACCTCGATATGCTTCTGTTTGCCACATGTTTCCTGTTTGTTTTCTCCCTAACTGGTATGTCTTAATTCCTTTTAACCTACTCTGTCTATGTGCTTGTGTGGTTAGTTTACTTTAGCATGCCTGGCCCATGATTTCTGTTTACTTCTTTCTAGACTAGCATGCTTTAGTTCCTGCTACCCTGTGCTATGTGTTTGTTTGGTCAGTTATTTCAAACTTCAACATGTTTCTGTTTAATACAAGCATATATGGTCCCACCTAGTGATAATTAATAAACTAAGTAGTCTTTAGTAATGTGAAACCTTGATGGATGCAGTTGTATGCTCCGTATTCAGAACAAGTTTAGGCATTATCAATATGTGTGGTCAGTTCTACCTGTAATTCAAGTATCTCTGCTCCTGTTGTGATTGCTCAAACGACAGGTATATCATCCACGTCTGAACTAATACCAATCTGCTAAATATGGACTCAATTCTATTTGTAGTCTTGTAATTAGAACCTGTTTGCTCCTAAAATTCAAATTGTTTTCTAAAACTGTCCCCTACCCCTTTTATATACTATTTTGTCAAACTTCTACTTTTATCTATCTAGGTTCCTACCACCTCTAATGTGAGCACTGCCTAGGGTCCCTGAGACTCCTTTGAACTCTGACACATTGGAGCTGATTTTTCAATCTCTTATAAATTATGTGTTGAATGTATGGATACGGTGTGAGAATTGCCCGTGGTCCTTGAGGCTCTTTGGGAACTTTGACACACTGGAATCCTGGCTTAAGGTGTTGTTGATCCTTGCTACTTTTTCGAGGGTGTTGTGTTGAAGGCCTGGCTCTCAGGTTTATATTGGGCCTGCTAAGGCTCCCTATAGTGTAATAGATACTGTTATACAGTTTATTCATTCTGGGCTATAATAATTTCTATAATAAATAGATCCGGGGTTTGTTAGTAAAAGCTAGGGTGTATTTGCTATATCTTTGCTTGAAACTCGGGTAGAAATCCTGCCTATAGGTTTATTGGTGATTATATGAGTATTACTACTTGTTTAGAGATCATGTCTATAGGACTTTCTGATTACTTTGTTCTGTACTTCATTCGCATGCTAGAAATCTTGTTCATAGACTCTTTGCATTAGAAATCCTGTCCATAGGATCCATGCACATTTTTACATGCAACCATGTCTATAGGATGCTATCTGTTTTAATCTTCCTGGCTATGTGCTTAAAGAATTCTACCCATATGTGATTAATAGATATCATGCATATAGGAACTAAAAATCAGTTAGATACCATGTCTATAGGAAATAGCGCTAATTATCAGTTTCAGCACTTAGAAATCATGCCTATAGGGGTAATTAATTCTGTAAATTAGAAAGCATGCCTGTAGGATCTAAAAGATAATATTTGCCTATTAAAATCAGTGACCCGCTTATAAAATATAGTCTCTAATTAACAGATTAGATACCATGTCTATAGGATTCTGCCCGGTTATCACTTAGGCAAATTTGTAGGGTATTAATGATTCTGGGGTTCAAAATGCTGATATTTACTGCCTGAAGATGCCCAGATTGAAGGCTTAATAAAATCTGTAGGCAAAACTGTTAGGTCCAGATGCCCGCCTTAGTAAACTGTTGTTCTGTATTCTACTTCTGCTCATCTAGATATCATGTCTGTAGGATCCCTAATTAAAAAATTTGTCTGAATTGCGTGCATTGGTTGGCTATTTGTGGAGGTTAACATGAGCCCCCTTAATTGCTCCTTGTGTGACAGTCCTATATGAACTTTTGTTTGTCGCTTAGTTTTCTCATTTTTAAGCAACGTAGGTGAGTCTAGATCCATCCAAAATAGAAGTCCTAAACACCTCCAGGACATAGGTAAGGTACGGGTAGTGCACGCACTAGAAGCTACTAGAACGCTTAGGTGATAATTGAAAGATAGTAATCGGGTAGTAAAGGAGATGATGTCCTGTGCGCTAATGCTATGTGTAACACCCCAATTTGGGGAAAGTTACCAAGTATTGCATGAAAATGATCCTATAGGCTAAAAAAACCTAGGACCCCTTTAATTCCTGGTTTAAAGATATGTCTATTTGGCTAAATTGTTATCACATATGACTAATTTGCTTAATTTAAGTTCGGTCGGGACCCACCATTGTTGACCTCGAGGGGTGCCTTACACCTTCCCCTCAAGGTAATTTCGAGCCCTTACCCGATTTCTGGTGACGTAACTGGTTATATGAGTTAACTGTTCCAGGTGCCCTAATGCACCTTAATCCGTTAGGTGGCGACTCTTCAAATCCCTTACCCAGTCCCAAAAGGAAACGAGTTGTCCCAAAAATGTCGAAACCCGATTTCGAGAGAAAAAGAGGGCGCGACAGCATGGCTACTTTCCTGGGGATAATTAGGCTCTTACCATAACAAACTTGCTTTTTGTGAATTAGTCTTAAGCATGCTTTATTTTGTTAATACGTGCGCACCCTTTCCCTTTCCCCTTTATCTGGATTTAATTGCCTATTTTCAAGCATTTATGATTTCCTTTACTATAGAAACTGAATTTTTTCCTTGTCTTCTTTCTTAACTGTCTTTCAATTGTTAAATACCGCATTTATCATTTTTAACATGCAAATACGTGACAACATGCTATTTATTGTCGCATAAATCATGCTCAACATCATATTGCCCTCGTGCGTAATCAATCCAATAGCAACGCTTGATGAGTGTTTGCGCCATTCCTATATATCACCCTTTAAATTCAGAAAGGCTTATTTGCGGTAAAACTAGTCGATCAGCAGTGCAGTCGACGGTTCCGTGCCTTTAACTATACATGCATCATGGTCAAACCTAGCCAGGGTTAATATGCTGTCCACATAATAACCCTCTAACAAAGCCTTGTCCAAAGTCCACCGGGATTTCCATAATCCCAATGGACGCAATCACGATATGTGCGTTATTTTTGGAGAGATAAATGCCGACATGCTAATCATTAATGTGTAAGTATTCGAATCCGGAGGGGGGAAGGGCTAACTTTATTTGTTTTGCAGAAATGAGGCACGAAGTCCCCAGGTTCGGCATGGTTTGAGTATACCACCGCTGTTGTTGGACTGGTGGGAAAATCTTTCGCTAAGCGATAAAAACCATGTGAAAAGGGTTCTTGGGTCGTAGATTGTCAGAATGCAGAAGGCAACGAAGGAGGACATCTTGCAAGGGCGTACCTGCTGTTGGACATGCACGACCCGGGGAATCTGATTGATGGAGACAAGAGGGCCAAATATGGGGAAGGTCCCTCCGGGACCAAGTAGATTAGGTTTATCTGTTTTGAGTCATTTTAGAATTCAAATGTAATAAGGCAAATGCCATTAGTGACTCATTTATTTATCATCATTTTATATTCATCCTATTTATTACATTAATCAAATGAGGCATTTATCAGCATTAAATCTCTCCAAATCTATTTGTCGCTAGGCCTACCTCGGGCACAACGAGTCTCCCAAATTAGGATGCGTATTTACATTCCCGCAATATGTGTTTAAATGCTGCAAACATTTTCAGAATCCTTACTGACTTGTGTACCTTTTGTTTTTCTTTATTTTTGATTATTCTCATCCCCTAAGGTTGGTTCACACATACTGGCATCATCAACATATCACACCAGATCTAGAGGCCCTCCACCTCCTCCTCATCCGAGTAATCTGAAAAGCAAAGGGAAGGCTAAGATGGTTGATATGAGTGGTATCCGGAAAGAAAATGTTGTACATACTAAGAATGTTGAAACTTCAGATGGTCGGGGTAATCCGGCTCAGAATGATTTGGTTCTATGATTGGAACAGAAAATACTGGAATTGGAAGGAGAACTTGAGCAGGTCCGCAACTTGGCAAACCTCTCCCTCACCCTAATCGTCCCAGACGTTAACCAACAAAACGCTCAAAACCCAGCACCTCCTCAAAACACACGTCCATAAAATCCTCCCGCACCCCATCAATACACAACTCCTCCTCAAAATCCTAATCCTCCACCAATACCCACTCCCCCTCAGCACCAACATTCTCCTACCTAATACCCACAGACCACTTACCATACTCCTCAAAATACCCCACAACCTATCCCTGATCCGCAAAACTCCACTAATGATCGCCACTACACTCCAACCCCCGGCACCCACCAAAAGAATCCCATATACGTGGAAACCTTACCTCACTCTACTCAACCAATCTCGTACACTCCAGAATCTGCCGAGAAGGACCTGCTCATTAAGAACATGGCCGAAGAACTCAAGAAGCTCACAAGCCGAGTCCAGGGTGTTGAAAGAGGTAAAGGAATTGAAGACCTAAATTATGAGAATCTGTGCATTCAGCCAGACGTGGAACTACCAGAGGGTTACAAACCGCCTAAGTTCGAGATGTTTGACGGAACAGGTGACCCGAAAGTACATTTGAGAACATAATATGATAAACTCGTGGGAGTCGGGAAAGATGAAAGGATTCGCATGAAGCTGTTTATGAGGAGTCTCACTGGAGATGTCCTATCTTGGTATATCAGTCAGAATCCCAAGAAGTGGGTTAATTAGGTAAGCATGGCATCAGACTTCATGGATCGATTCAGGTTTAACACAGAGAATGCACCGGATGTCTTCTACATACAGAATCTAAAGAAGAAACCAACAAAGACTTTTCGCGAGTATGCTACTCGATGGAGGTCAGAAGCTGCAAAAGTCAGGTCGGCACTAGAAGAAGAGCAGATGAACAAGTTCTTCGTCAGGGCCCAGGATCCCCAATACTATGAAAGGCTAATGGTCATCAAGAATCACAAGTTCTCCGACATCATCAAACTCGGGGAAAGGAATGAAGAAGGGATCAAGAGTGGGATGGTGACCAATTTCGAGGCATTGCAGGCCACGAACAAAGCATTGAAATCAAAGGGTATATCAAAGAAGAAAGAAGTAGGGGCAGTAATGGTGGCCCAAGGGCCAAAATCTCCACTCACATACCAAACACCTCCACCCACATACGAACTTTCACCTCTCACATACACTCAACCTGCTACCGCCTATCTCACTTATAACACCCAACCAGCCTATTACCATTCACCTCCAACCCGTTAAAACTATCCAAAACCCAGACCTAATTTTGATCACAGGCCGCCCGGACAATATACCCCTATTGCTGAACCCATTGACCAACTGTCTGAGAGATTAAAGTCTGCTGGATATTTACCCTCATTCCTGCTATTGTAATGGAAAACTCTTCCCACTGGGTCAATCCAAACAAAACCTATGCATACCATTCTGGCATGAAAGAGCATACTATCGATGAATGCGGCACCCTGAAAGATAAGATTCAAAGCCAGATTGATACAAAAGTCATACAAGCAAAAGAAGCCACGCCAAATGTCCGGAACAATCCCCTCCCAGATCATAGGGGTAAGGGGTAAATGTGATAGAGACTGATGAAGAATGGGATCCTGAGGGGTCAATCAGGCTTATTCGGGAAGGTGATGACCCTAAACCTTCAGTCACGCTCACTCCTATTGTTGTACGGATACAGCCACCAGTCGAAGTTGAAGTAGCCGCATCAGTCCCGTTCGAAATTGAAGTAACAACACCTGCAACTGCACCGACTCCATTTGAAGTAAAAGTATCCACACCCTTCACTGTGACAATAGCGCCCACACCTCCTTTCAAGTCCAACGCCATACCCTGGGACTACGTTGCCGAAGTTAAGAGAAAAAGAAAAGCAAAGATGGAAGAATCTGGTGCCGCCCAGGGAAAGACCAGAACTGGAAGGATCTATACACCCGAAAATTTAGGAGGATCAAGCAAGGAGATTGCTACCAAACAACCCGTCATCGAAAATGGCCCAGATAATCATTGGAGGAAAGTACAAGCAAGAGAATACTCTATCGTCGATCATTTGAACAAGACTCCCGCCAGATATCCATCCTGTCGCTATTGCAAAATTTTGAGGTGCATAGGAGTGCTCTGATGAAGGTGTTGAATAAGCTTATATACCCAACAACGTCGCCAGTGGAGAGATGGCCAACATGGTAGGGCAAGTACCGGAGAGTCACAAGATCACCTTCCACGAGGATGAACTGCCACCTGAAGGATTAAGCCACATCAAGGCACTGCATATCACAATACAGTTTGAAGACAAATTCATTGCCAGAGTGTTAATAGATGGGGTTTCAACCCTCAACATTTGTCCACTGACTACTCTGAAAAGGTTGGGCAAAGATTTCCATGAGATACGAGCAGGAAGTACGAACGTGAAGGCATTTGATGGGTCTCAAAGGGCCACAATTGGGGAGATTAACCTTTGTTTGCAAATGAGCCCGACCTGGTTTGATGTTGAGTTCCAAGTACTAGATATATCTGCCACATACAATCTTTTATTGGGATGACCTTGGATACATGCCGCTGTGGCTGTGGCTTCCACGCTACACCAGGCCGTGAAGTTCGAATGGAACCATCAGGAGGTAATCATTCACGGGGATGGAAGTAACCCCATTTACACCATTCAGACTGTTCTGGTTGTCGAGAATAGAAGAAGGTTGGGTGGAAAGACTTATCACCGCATTGAGCATGTCAACGCAATTGAGAAGGACAAGTGGAGGAGTAACAAAATAGAAAGCATACTGGCATGGTGTGGATATGAACCCGGCAAAGGGCTTGGGAGGAAGCTCCAGGGCATCACCAAACCAATACAGTTGAAGCGTCACGACACAACTTTCGGGCTGGGATATCCATACACCTGGCAAGAATATAATGATTGGTCGCCACCATGGCGTGGTCCTCACTACCCTCTCGAGCAGCCAATGCCACATCTGAGTCAGACTTTTCACCAGGCCGATACAATATGGGGATCTGCAAAGAAGAAGCTTTAGCTGGGTTGAGAAATTTATTTCTAGAAGACGAGAATATGGATTACAATATGATAGTTAAGGAGGAGGAGGAAGAAGGCCTCAGCATTCAGACCGTGGAGAAGGGAGCTGTCCTCAAGAATTGGACTGCCACACCATCTCGGGCCCGCCGAGCTCCTGGGTAGCTTGGCAATTAGCCTGATTTGTTTTAATAGCCATGCTAGGCATTTAAGATATTTTCAGTATTTATTTTAAAGATGCATTTTGTTTCGAAATAATTGCTCGAGTCATTGAGCCCTACCTGTTTTGCATATTTTCAAAAATATAATTAATGCATTGTTATTTAGTATTCATTATTATCTTTTACATTTTTTCTCTACAACATTATTATTACTTTTCCTGATGACCCGATGACTGTAACATGTAATGTGACAATGCAATACAAGGATAGTAACTCAAAAGAAAAGGATGAAATACTTGAGGAAGTTGTCAGAGAAGTTGAGAATTTTGAGAACAAACCTAAGTCCAATCTGGACGAAATCGAAGCAATCAATTTGGGAAGTTCCGAAACCGTCAAAGAGACTCGTATGAGCATTCACTTATCACCATCAGAGAAAGAAGAATACACTCGTTTCCTGAAAGAATATGAGGATATTTTTGCATGGTCATATGATGACATAACCGGTCTGAGCACATCTATAGTGGCTCATAAGTTGCCTACCAATCCAGTGTGTCCGCCTGTGAAACAGAAACTCAGAAAGTTCAAACCAGACATGAGCCTAAAAATCAAGGAGGAAGTCACTAAGAAGATCAAAGCCAGAGTCCTCAAGGTAGTTGAGTACCAAACCTGGTTAGCCAACATTGTACCGGTTCTGAAGAAAGATGGGAAAGTGAGGGATTTAAATAGAGCAAGTCCCAAGGATGATTTCCCGCTTCCAAATATACACATTCTAATCGACAATTTTGCCAAGCATGAACTCCAATGCTTTGTAGATTGCTTCGCGGGTTATCATCAGATTTGGATGGACGAAGAAGACGCAGAGAAAATAGCCTTCATTACACCATGGGGAGTGTACTGCTACAAGATAATTCCATTTGGTCTAAAGAATGCTGGGGCTAACTACATGAGAGCCATAACGACCATTGATATGATACACAAGGAAATAGAGGTGTATATTGACGACGTCATCATCAAATCCAAGAGGGCCGCAGATCACATAGCAAACTTAAGGAAGTTCTTTGACAGGCTAAGAAGGTACAATTTAAAACTGAACCCCGTAAAATGTGCATTCGGGGTTCCCGCAGGAAAGCTGTTGGGATTCATTGTCAGCCGCCGAGGAATCGAGCTGGACCCGCCCAAAGTTAAGGCTATCCAAGAGTTACCACCACCAAAGAGCAAAAATGATGTGATGAGCTTCCTGGGACGCCTCAACTACATCAGCCGCTTCATAGCATAGTCCACAGTAATATGTGAACCTATCTTCAAAATAATGAGGAAAGATGCTGAAACCAGTTGGACCGAGGATTGTCAGAAGGCTTTTGACAAAATGAAGGAATACCTGTCTACACCGCCAGTCCTAGTCCAGCCTAAACTTGGGAGACCTTTGCTACTCTATCTGTCCGTATTAGATGGGGCTTTCGGATGTGTTTTGGGACAACATGACGATACAGGAAGAATGGAGCAAGCCATATATTACTTGAGTAAGAAGTTCACATCTTACGAAGCACGGTATTCTCTACTGGAACGTACTTGCTGTGCTTTGACATTGACAGCTCAGAAATTGAGGCATTACTTCTGTGCCTATACCACATACCTCATATCCAGGATGGACCCTCTGAAATACCTCTTTCAGAAGCCCATGCCAACCGAGAAATTAGCCAAGTGGCAGATATTGTTAAGTGAGTTCGATATCATCTATGTAACTCAGAAGGCGCTCAAAGAACAAGCATTGGCAGACCATCTTGCTGAAAATCATGTGGGAGGAGAATGCGAACCATTAAAAACGTATTTTCCTGATGAAGAAGTATCATTCGTAGGAGAGGACATTGCTGAAGCCTACGACAGTTGGAGAATGTTCTTCCATGGGGCCGCAAACTTCAAAGGAGTGGGCATTGGAGTAGTTTTGGTATCAGAAACGGTTCAACATTACCCGGTATGCCCAAAGCTTAGGTTTCCATGCACCAACAATATGGCAGAATATGAGGCTTGCATCATGAGGCTTAATTTGGCCATCAATATGAATATACATGAGTTGCTGGCAATTGGTGATTTAGATCTTCTAGTACATCAGGTTCAAGGGGAATGGGCTACGAAAAATGCCAAGATACTACCATACTTGTATCAAGTGCAGGAATTGATGAAGAGGTTCACAAAGATAGAGTTCAAACATGTTCCAAGAGTCCAGAACGAGTTCGTAGATGCGCTGGCCACCTTGTCATCAATGATACAACATCAAGATAAGAATTTCATCAATCCCATCTCGGTGAGTATCCATAATCAACCGGCTTACTATGCTAATGTTGAAGAAGAAACGGATGGAACACCTTGGTTCCACGACATCAAAGAATATTTGGCAGAAGGAGAATACCTGGAACAGGCGAACCATACTCAGAAACGCACACTGCGTAGGCTATCCAATCACTTCTTCCAAAGCAGAGGGACACTATATAGAAGAACTCCTGATCTGGGGTTGTTAAGGTGTGTTGACGCAAAGAAGGCTTTCGGATTGCTCGAGGAGGTACATGCTGGAACTTGCGGACCACATATGAACGGTTTTGTTCTTTCCAAAAAGATACTCAGAGCTGGATAATTTTGGATGACCATGGAAACGGATTGCATCAGGTACGTGCAGAAATGCCACCAATGCCAGGTACATGCAGACATAATAAAGGTACCTCCAAACGAGCTCAATGCAACAAGTACACCTTGGCCTTTTGCTACTTTGGAAATGGATGTCATCAGTCCGATCGAGCCCACCGCTTCAAACGGGCAGCGGTTCAATTTAGTGGCTATCTATTATTTCACAAAATGGGTATAGGCTGCATCTTACAAAGCTGTAACCAAGAAAGTCGTCGCAGATTACGTCAAGGATCATATTTTTTGTCGATTCGGGGTTCCCGAGTCCATTATCACTGATAATGCCGCCAATCTCAACAGTGATCTGATGAAAGCCATGTGTGAAACCTTCAAAATCAAGAACAAAAACACTACAACATACAGGCTTAAATGAATGGAGTTGTGGAAGCTGCCAATAAGAACATCAAGAAGATAATGAGGAAGATGGTAGAAAATCACAAACAATGGCACGAGAAGTTACCCTTTGCCCTATTGGGGTACCGCAGTACGGTCCGCACATCAACTGGAGCAACACCCTATTTACTGGTTTATGGTACCGAAGCTGTCATTCCAGTCGACGTAGAAATTCCTTCTTTAAGGATCATATAAAAAGCCGAACTCAATGATGCAGAATGGATAAGGAGCCGCTATAAGCAACTAGCCCTCATAGATGGAAAAAGAATAAATGCAGTATGTCACGGTCAGCTTTATCAGAATAGAATGTCCAGAGCTTTCAACAAAAAGGTTAGACCAAGACAATTCGCACCGGGGTAGCTGGTGTTGAAGCGGATCTTCCCTCATCAGGATGAAGCCAAGGGGAAATTTTCACCCAACTGGCAGGGTCCCTACATGGTTTAGAGGGTACTAATAGGAGGAGCACTCATACTTGCAGAAATAGACGGAGAAGTTTGGCCAAAACCTATCAATTCAGACACAGTCAAGAGATAATATGTTTAGATTGTCTACATTTCCTCATCTAACGTAACTGAACTACGCTTGACCTGATTCCCGTTTAAGAGGGGATACGTAGGCAGCCCTGTGGGTTCGGTCACATCTTAATAAAATCTTCATTTCCCCAGAACTAGAAACTGGGGCAGAATTTTTAGGAGGACCCTCAAAATTCCGGAACAAGTCCAACCGACGCCATCATATGCAAGATAGTCAGAAATTTGTTAAGAAACTGGGCCAAATTTTGAGGAGGACCCTCAAAATTCTAATGCAAGGAAACATCAATGTCTCTAAAAGTGTTACAGTCATGTTCATCTAATTTACTTGATATTATATACCACTATGTTTCTATATAACTCTATTTCACAAATAAGTGCATATTTTTGAAAACTTTATTTCTATGGCCGCTAGGTGTTACTCAGGGTAACTCGAACATGGCCTCTAGAGCAAAAGCAAAGCAAAGCAAGCAGACAAAGGCACGCACCAACCTTTACCTCAAAACTCACAATTTTTCTTTGGATGCAGGTGCAGTGAACATAACAGTAGTATTCTCAAATACACACATATCAAAATCATTATCCTCATAACAATCGGACCGCCAAGCGCAAATATATCTCCAGCTAAGAAATATTCTGCTCCTATTTGCATTTGTCTATCGCATAAGGCTAAGCATTTCCTTCTCTCTGCATGAGACTAAGCCCTGTCTCAAATCTTGCATGAGGCTAAACCCTGCCTCCATATTTGCATAAGGCTAAGCATTGCCTTCTCTTTGCATGAGACTAAGCCTTGTCTCAAATCTTGCATGAGGCTAAGCCCTGCCTCCATATTTGCATAAGGCTAAGCATTGCCTTCTCTCTGCATGAGACTAAGCCATGTCTCGAACTTTACATTAGGCTAAGCCCTACCTCCATATTTGCATAAGGCCAAGCATTGCCTTCTCTTTGCATGAGACTAAGCCCTGTCTCAAATATTGCATGAGGCTAAGCCTTGCCTCCATATTTGCATAAGGCAAAGCACTGCCTTCTCGTGAGACTAAGCATTGTCTCCCGCTGCATAAGTATTGCTCTATTTTCAATTTGTATTATCTTCTTCTCTCGGGGCTAAGCTCTGCCCAAAAACTCTGCACAAGGCTAAGCTCTGTCTTGTTGTTACCTTTGGTATCATGTCTCTGCACTTCATGGGCTGACATATAGCCAATTTGTCCAAGGGCGTCATAGTCCGAAGGCATCATCCTCATAGCCTGAAGACACCATGTCATATCCTGAGGATCTCTCAATACTGCACATCATTATTCAAAGGCGTCATGGTTCAGAGGTACCATTCTCAGGGCCTGAGAACATCATTTCATGGCCTGCGAATCTGTTATCTCATGATTCATGGCCCGGGGCGTCATGGTCTAAGGCGTTATCTGCACTGTCCAAAGACAATCTTCGTGGTCCAAAGGGAATTTGCATCATGTTTAAATTCTCGCAATAATCTATATACTTGCATGCATCTTGTTTTAAGTTTTGCAGGTAATCCAGGAAGTAAACGTTCTTCAAACGGGAGCAACCTTCGCTCCGATTTTCCGCTCATGCCATTTATACCCTGCCATTATTTCGAACGTAACCGATCCTCATCAATTTCCTGCCTTCACTCCATGACCATTCAAATACTTGCCCAGTGATACATCCGTTACGATTCAGATTCTCTTTCATAACCTCGCATAAACCCATCCGATAGTATCCTTCCCGAAAGAACCCTTTCTGAAACATACGATTATTCCCATAACAATTCCATCGGTTTCATTCACCGTTGGGTCTAGAACTACACATGGCCTGATTACTGTAAAACTAGGGATATGTAGGCAGCTCAGAGACTAGAGTGCGGCCTATATTTTCTTCAAAAAACCTCCATTCGGTCAAAATCGGTCATTATTTCTATACCCGACAACTCTTTCATCCTTTCCGGGGAAAGAGGGGCAACTGTTGATACCCAATTTTTCCCTCATATATTTTTAAATGCCTATATACTTTCAAAATAGTGCATGAACGTCAACCAGTATTTTTTCATAATTTTCTGTATTTGTTAAAGGGATTTTAATTAATTTATTCCAGCATTTTATTATCTAAATTATTACTAATTGAATCACAAATAATTTAATAATAATTTATTACTTTATTTTTATGATTTACCTTTATATTAAGATTTAATCATTTTATGCATAAATGTATTTATATCTTTAGGCTATAATTGCAATAGCTTGCAATAATAGCCCTTATATGCATAATTAATTTATTTACACGGAAAATGACTTTTTATATTTTATAATATTAGGTAATTATTTTGAATCATTTTTATGCATAAATGGCATTTTTTTTATCATTTATTAGCTATTTTTATAAATTATTTTATCAAATTAATTGGGTATTTAACATTTAGCCTCTTTTAATTTGATTTCTTTTCGGACCTAGCCTAAGTTACTACCCAGCCCAATTAAATTAACGCAATACCCATAACCCAATTTTTATAACCCGCCCAAACCCCAAATTCGATCCTGGCCGTTGATCTCAAGAGATCAACGGTCCAGGATATTCTTACCATTTTTAATTAACCAACAACCCCCAAACCCTAATCATTTTACCGAATCCGCCGCCCCTGAAACCCTCTCCTCCTCTCTTCTCTCTCACCCTCCTCCTAACCCTAGCCCGCCGTCACCAGAATCCCTTCGATCCATGGGTTTCTTCTCCGATTCTAGGCCTTATTCGGCCTCCTATCTCTACTGGTTGTTCGACTTCCATGTTATTTGATAGAATCTCATAGAGATTCGACACAGACTTGGTTCAAATCCCTCATTTTCTTGATGAATCCTTCTGTGTTCATTCCTATGTTTGTGAGTACTGATATCTTTGTGTTTATGGCTCCAAATATTTGGTTCAAACAAGATTTTTCTCACCTCTGTTTTTTTAAATAACCTAACTATTTCTGGCTAAATCGTTCAGATCTCTTTAGATCTGAAGCGGTTTGAGTTTGTTTGTTACTTTTCCTTTAAGATTCTGCTGTTTTCTTATTATTACTAAACGATTTTCGTTTTTCCCTAAAAGCTAGGGTTTCATCTTTTTAAGTTTTCTACGAAATTTTTAAGTGCTTAACTCTGATTTTCTTTCTTTACATTTCGACTGATTTTTCATCCCTATGTCTTTTTGCCCTAGGGTTTCTAATTATTCTACTGCTTGCTTTAATGTTTGCCCATTTATTTTGGCTCTGTCAAATAAACTGATTAATTGGTTTACTTGCTTAATTAGGGTTTGAAACTGTACTCCTTTTCAAAGATGATATCTCTTCGAAAGATTCTTACTTATTCTTTCCTTATATGTGATTCATAATTGGTACTACTTTCTTTAATTATATTACTAGCCTGATTTCTAGGCTTTGATTATTGTGACTGACCTATAAATGGTCTTTGGACTTATTGCTTACCTTATTAAACCTCAATTCTGTCCGCTAATTGATTTCATATGAGATTCTCCTTAATTTAAGTGACATTTTCAGGATTCTGTCCTCTTAATTGATTGGTGTTTAGCCCTAATTAACTGGTTAATTGATTTTGCATACCTTATTTGTGTGCCCTTGATTTTCCTACCTTACTTGTTTACTCTACTGTGTGCTATATATTCCTTTCACCATTCTGATTTTAAAAGACACACCTATGCTTACAAACACATGTTGAGACACACAAGTTCGCACCTACAAACCTACACTTACACACTTACACTCACACAACTTGAGTTCTTTCTATCACTCTGATTAGCTGCATTGTCTAGCCGGCTGAAAGCCAAGGCTAGACTCTTGGATTCCAATTGCCTTCACCTTCCTGTTTACTTTCTCCCTAAATGGTATGCCTTGATTCCTGTTATCTTGTTCTATTCTATATGTTAATGTAGTCAGTAATCTCAACATGCTTCTGTTTGATACATGATTCCTGACCATCTCTTTCTCAACTGTTATGCCTTAGTTCTTGTTATCTTGTTCTGTTCCATGTGATTATATGATTAGTTTACTTCAAACCTCGATATGCTTCTGTTTGCCACATGTTTCCTGTTTGTTTTCTCCCTAACCGGTATGTCTTAATTCTTGTTAACCTACTCTGCTCTATGTGCTTGTGTGGTTAGTTTACTTTAGCATATCTGGCCCATGATTTCTGTTTACTTCTTTCTAGACTAGCATGCTTTAGTTCCTGCTACCCTGTGATACGTGTTTGCTTGGTCAGTTATTTCAAACTTCAGCATGTTTCTATTTAATACAGCCTATATGGTCCCACCTAGTGATAAATAATAAACTAAGTAATCTTTAGTAATGTGAAACCTTGATGGATTAAGCTGTATGCTCCCTATTCAGAACAGGTTTAGGTATTGTCAATATGTGTGGTTTGTTCTGTCTGTAATTCAAGTATCTCTGCTCCTGTTGTAATTGCTCATACGACCGGTATATCATCCATGTTTGAACTAATACCAATCTGTTAAATATGGACTCTGTTCTGTTTGTAGTCTTATAATTAGAATCTATTTGCTCCTAAAAATCAAACTGTTTTCTAAAACTGTCCCCTACCCCTTTTATATACGATTTTGTCAAACTTCTACTCTTAGCTATCTAGGTTCCTACCATCTCTATTGTGAGCACTGCCTAGGGTCCCTGAGACTCCTTTGAACTCTGACACATTGGAGCTGGTTTTCCAATCTCTTATTAATTCTGTGTTGAATGTATGGATCCAGTGTGAGCATAGCCCGGGGTCCTTGAGGTTCTTTGGGAACTTGGACACACTGGAAGCCTGGCTTAAGGTGTTGTGGATCCTTGCTACTGTTTCGAGGCTGTTGTGCTGAAGGCCTGGCTCTCAGGTTTATATTAGGCCTGCTAAGGCTCCCTATAGTGTAATAGATATTGTTATATAGTTTATTCATTCTGGGCTATATTAATTTCTGTAATACAAAGATCCGGGGTTTGTTAGTAAAAGCTGGGGGTATTTCCTATATCTTTGCTTGAAACTCGGGTAAAAATCCTGCCTATAGGTTTATTGGTGATTATGTGAGTATTACTACTTGTTTAGACATCATGTCGATAGGACTTTCTGATTACTTTGTTCTGTACTTCATTCGCATGCTAGAAATCTTGTTCATAGACTCTTTGCATTAGAAATTCTATCCATAGGATCCGTGCACATTTTTACATGCAACCATGTCTATAGGATGCTATCTGTTTTAATCTTCCTGGCAATGTGCTTAAAGAATTCTGCCCACATGTGATTAATAGATATCATGCCAATAGGAACTAAAAATCAGTTAGATACCATGTCTATAGGAAATAGCACTAACTATCAGTTTCAACACTTAGAAATCATGCCTATAGGGGTAATTAATTCTGTAAATTAGAAAGCATGCCCGTAGGATCTAAAAGATAAAATGTGCCTATTAAAATCAGTGACCCGCTTATAAACTGTAGTCTCTAATTAACAGATTAGATACCATGTCTATAGGATTCTGTCCGATTATCACTTACGCAAATTTGTAGGGTATTAATGATTCTGGGGTTTAAAACGCTGATATTTACTGCTTGATGATGCCCAGATTCAAGGCTTAATAAAATCAATAGGCAAAACTAATAGGTCCAGATGCCCGCCTTAGTAAACTGCTGTTCTGTATTCTGCTTCTGCTCATCTAGATATCCTATCTATAGGATCCCTAATTAAAAATTTTGTTTGAATTGCGTGCATTGGTTGTCTATTTGTGGAGGTTAACATGAGCCCCATTAATTTCTCCCTGTATGACAGTCCCATATGAACGTTTGCTTGTCGCTTAGTTTTCTCATTTTTAAGCAACGTAGGTGAGTCTAGACCCATCCAAAATAGAAGTCCTAAACACCTCCAGGACATAAGTAAGGGACGGGTAGTGCCGGCATAAGGTACGCACTAGAAGCTACTAGAATGCTTAGGTAATAATTGAATGATAGTAATCGGGTAGTAAAGGAGATGATGACCTGTGCGCCAATGCTATGCGTAACACCCCAATTTGGGGAAATTTACCAAGTATTGCATGGAAATGATCCTATAGACTAAAAAAACCTAGGACCCCTTTAATTCTTATTATAAAGATATGTCTATTTGCCTAAATTGTTTTCCCATAAGACTAATTTGCTTAATTTATGTTCGGCCGGCACCCACCGTTTTGGACCTCGAGGGGTGCCTAACACCTTCCCCTCAAGGTAATTTCGAGCCCTTACCCGATTTCTGGTGACGTAACTAGTTATATGAGTTAACTGTTCTAGGTGCCCTAACGCACCTTAATCCGTTAGGTGGTGACTCTTCAAATTTTTACCCAATCCCAAAAGGAAAGGAGTTGTCCCAAAAATGTCGAAACCCGATTTCACGAGAAAAAGGGGGCGCGACAGACATTGCCTCCACATCTTCGGTATGAATTTATTGGCCCTCTTTCTACTTTACCGGTTATTATTTCCACTTGTTTGACTAACGTGCAGGTAGATTCCACTTTGGCAGTGTTACAAAAGAGGAAGAAGGCTATTGGATGGATTTTGGCAGATATTCAAGGGATAAGCCCCACCTTTTGCATGCATAAGATCAAATTGGAGGATGGTGCCAAACCATCTATTAAACATCAAAGGAGACTCAATAAGGCTATACAAGAAGTTGTCAAGAAGGAGATTATCAAGTGGTTGGATGTCGGGGTTGTCTGCCCCATCTCCGATAATTCGTGGACTTCTCCGGTTCAATGTGTCCCAAAGAAGGGGGAGGGGGGGGGGGGAATGACGGTGGTCACCAATGACAAGAATGAGTTAATTTTTACAAGAACGGTGACCGGATGGAGGGTGTGTATGGACTATCGCAAGCTCAACAAAGTCACAAGGAAGGATCACTCTCCACTTCCTTTCTTAGATAAAATGCTCGATAGATTGGTCGGCCATGCTTTCTATTGCTTGCTTGATGGGTATTCGGGCTACAACCAAATTGAAGTGTCCCTTTTGAACTCATGTGTGATGCAAGTGACATAGCGGTTGGGGCTGTTTTTGGGAACACATCAACAAAAAATTTCATTCGGTCTACTATGCTAGTAAGACAATGAATAGTGCCCAAGTCAACTATACCGTTACCGAGAAAGAGCTCCCTGCCATTGTGTTTGCAATTGAGAAGTTCCGGCCGTACTTGATGGGTTTAAAAGTCATTGTCCACACGGATCATGCGGCACTTCGTTATCTTATTAGCAAGAAGGACTCCAAAGCTTGATTGATGAGATAGGTTCTTTAGTTGCAGGAGTTTGATATTGTCATCCAAGATAGAAAAGGGAGTGAAAACCAAGTGGCGGACACTTGTCTCATTTGGAGGAGGAGGGGAGGCCGCATGATGGCCTTGAAATTAATGACTCCTTCCACAATGAGCAACTCTTGGCTATTTCAATGAAAGAGGTGCCATGGTTTGCAGATCTAGAAAATTTTCTTGTGTGTCGAATCATTCCAGATGAGTTCTCTTCTAACCAAAGGAAGAAGCTCAAACGGGATTGTCAAGATTATTATTGGGATGAACCATAACTTTTCCAGATTTGTATGGATAGGGTGATTAGAAGATGTGTACCGGAAGAAGAGCAAGGTGAAATTCTTGGGGCTTTTCATTCTTCGCCATATGGATGTCATTATGGTGGAGCAAGAACGTTGACCAAAATGCTTAGTTGCAGTGTCTATTGGCCCACTCTTTATATGGACGCTAGTGAGCAAGTGAAAAGATGTGATGCATGTCAACGGGCCAGTGGAATCTCAAAGAAGAATGAAATGCCTCTCACAACCATTTTGGAGATTTATATTTTTGATGTGTTGTGTATTGACTTCATGGGCGCTTTTGTGAGTTCTTGTGGAAACACCTACATCTTGGTCGCGGTTGATTATGTATCCAAATGGGCTAAGACTATAGCTTCACCCAACAATGAGGCGAGAAGTGTGGTGGTTTGCTTGAAGAAGAATATTTTCACAAGGTTTGATACTCCACGTGCTATTAAAAGCGATGGGGGTCACATTTTTGCAACAAGGCTTTCGACACTGTGCTTAGCAATTATGGTGTTACTCACAAATCCACGACTCCTTATCACCCACAAGCTAGTGGGCAATTGGAAGTCTCCAATCGGGAGATAAAGAGTATCTTGTTCAAAATGGTGAATATTAATCCGACGAATTGGTCGAAGAAGCTTGATGATGCATTATGGGCTTATCAGACAACTTACAAAACACCTATCGGGATGTCGCGATACCGGTTGGTGTTCGGAAAAGCTTGTCATCTTCTAATGGAACTAGAGCATGAGGACATGTGGGCTCTAAAGAAGTTGAATCTTGATTGGGATATAGCCGCTAACTTGAGGGTTGCACATTTGAATGAATTGGATGAGTTCTGGTACCATGATTATGCAAGTTCGTCCTTGTACAAAGAAATATGAAATATCTTCATGAAAAATACATTTGAAACAAAAAGTTCAAGGTAGGCAATTTTGTATTGTTGTTTAACTCAAGGTTGAGGATGTTTCTCCGGAAGATAAAGTCTAAATGGAGTGGTCCTTTTGAAATTGTAGGTGTAACACCTTTTGGTGCATTAGACTTGAAGAACAAAAACAATGAAGTGTTCCGAGTCAATAGTCATCGGGTAAAGCACTATTTGGGAAAGGTTGGAGATATCCTTGTAGTGGCAGTCGTTCATTTCAATTGATGGTATTCTGCGTCGTGCCGCAACATCAAATCAGGCGCTTCTAGGGAGGCAACCCATGTTTCGTTTCCTTTTTTTTCTTTTGTAGTTAGGTGATATTTTTGTTCTAACTTGATTTGAAATGTGCTACAGGGCTGAGTGTGACTTACATGAATTGTGGACCAAAAATTTGGCCAAGTGCTCTAAGAACTGCGGACCGCAGTTGATTTGTGCGGACCACACAATTATGGGTACTGTAGAAAAATAGCAATGCAACCGCACAATTAACTTGCAGACGGCACAAATGAGAGGTTGAAAATATCAACTCTCTGAAATTTTAGTCTGTCAGAGAAAAGGTCGATGTGCGACCGCACATGAAATCTGCGATGGCACTCAAAATTGTGCGGACCGCAGATGGAAAGCTCAGATGAGGCCCCCAGGTAAAAGAGTGCGGACCGCACATGAAAATGTGCAGACGCACTCGACCTTCTTCCCTTTAGCAAACGACTAGTATAAATAGAAAAATAGGGCCATTTTTACACATTTCACTCTCTGAACAAAAAAATAGTGCCCTGTTGAAATTTCTTGGTAATTCTATCTGTCCACACACATAGCCAACTTGATCATTCACTCATTACACTCATTCATCTGATATGCTTAAATTTTATCTTAATATTTTTATTTTAGTTTAATTTGTAGATTTTTAGTTCTTTTTAGGCCATTTGTCATTAGAATTTGATTGTGTATCCATGTGGGGTAAAATCTGAACTGGGTTAACTAATACATGCTCTATGGGGACTGGTTTAGCATTTTTTCATGTTTCTGTGATGTTGCCATGTCAAATTGTGCACGAACATGAAAAACCTAGATAGAAAAAAATTGATTTGTACGTAACTTTCGAAGTCTATGGCCGCACTTGAATTTGTGTGGTCCGTAGAAATTGCTTTTACGGCAGCATTAGTGAAGAAGGATCTGCAGCCGCAAGATAAAATGTGTGGACCGCAGAATTGTCATTGCGACCGCATAATAGCACTTTTACCGTCATCATAGAGTCCCTACATTGAGACTCTAATGTGATGCCGCATGTTTAATTGTGCGGACCATAGAAATCATGTTGCGGCCGTACATTAGCCAATTCTCTGTCATCAGAGAGTTGGCATTTTTTGGGTTTCAGAGGTGCTGGCACAAGTGAAATTGTGCTGACCGCACTTCACATTTGTTTCCGCATAACAAAATTGTGCGGTCTGCGATTCCCCATCTGTGGCCGCAAATGCAATTTTACAGATCGGAGATTACTTCCTTGCAAGCATGATCTAACTGTGTACCCTCATTGTGTCCTCTGGTTTATATTTTACTTGTATATCTTTGGTGTATGTTTGAACATTGAATTGCAACTAAAAATCGCCTTTGCTTGATACAAACAATGATTCGATATAGAGGACGCAACGATAGTTCAAAAGGGACAGGTGAACCTTCTCGGGGTCAAGGCAAGAGTGTCTTACCCCGTGGCCAACAAAAGACAATTAGAAAGAAAGCAACAACCGACATAGGGAGAGGTGCAGATCTCTCCGAGACAAGCTCATATGTCCCATCTAGGGAAGCATTAGAGGGCAACTCAGCCTCTGTTCAGGAGCAGTCGGCCGTACAGTCAAGACCTCAAGGGAGATACCAACTCAGGGACGAGCCATCCTCATGTCATAGCACTTCCGAGGGATCGGAGAGTGCTAGTCAGGCTTCTGAGCCATTGGCTACACCAATCCCTGAGGCACAGGATGCACCAGTTCATGATATCCCTAATGATGGATGAGGGGAAGATGCTACAGTTGCCGGTGTTGAAAGATCAAAAAAGAAAGAGGTTTGGGAATACCGCTTTGTCAGCTTGTCCGCCTTCACCACCTTCCGTGTGTGGTGGCCAGTGAGGTTGCTCACTCTTGTGCGACAATTTCTGATTACGGATTTGGAGAGGTACAACCCACCGTGTTGAGATAGTTCAGGGAATGCAAGGGGTGGATGTGGTTCACCCAATGTGTAGTGGATGCCAAAGAGTACCTTGTCCGTGAATTCTATGCCAATGTGGCTCATATAAAAAAAGGGGACGAATTTGACAAAGTACGTAACCTCAAGGTGATGTTTGATCAGCATACACTCAACACGTACTTGGGCTTTGAGGATGTTGAGCCGACAGAGTATTTGGAGAAATATGCACTAAAGGAGGCAGTTTGTCCTTGGCTAGCTGAGATTTAGGCACCACCAGGACCACCACAACCATGGATTAACGCTAGGGTTCCTATCCACCGGAACACCTTGAGTTTTGAGGCAAAGGGGTGTCAGACATTTGTGTGCAGCAGACTAGACCCCAAACAGAATGAGACTCACCTTCCGATCCCTAGGGCAGTTCTGGTGGCTTCTATTATGGCCTAGTACCTAATCAATATGGGTGCCGTGATGTCAGCCAACATCTCAGTCATCGCTCGGTCCTACCCGTATCCCAACACTATTACAGAATATCTCACTGATGCAAAGGTAGAGCCGAGGGATTATGACACAAAGGTAAAGCCAAAGAAGCCTTTTACTTGGTACTCACTAATGGACGCGAGCAACCCGAAGAAGAAAGTTCAGCCTCCTACCACCACAGGCTAGTCTTATGAGCCAACAGTGGTATCTCCTGAGACAGTTGATGTTCCATCCACTTCGGCAGAGCCTTCCTCCGCAGCTATGCTTCCACCATCATCCACAGGCCCTACTGCAACTCCTGCCACAGCTCCCACCTCGGCTTTGAAGCCAGTGCCCATTCCCACTCACCCACTATCTGCACTACGAGTCTCCCAGACATTGGCGAGTCTCTATAACTGGATGCAAATAGCCATTGTAAAGCTGTCTGACTTGTCTAGTACTGTTGCAGCATAGTCTACCTCACAAGCATCACAGGTTCTTTCTGACATTGAAGAAAATTTTGGAGAATCAGAAGACTATCATGGACACCTTGGTAAAGCACGGGTCGATTACTGAAGAGCTAGAAAAGGAAGTAAAGAAGATGAGGAAGTCCCAGGCTAGCAAGAAGTCAGTGGACAAGCTCCAAGAGAGGTGATCGGGATTGCTACAGCTAGAGATGGCCCCTTTGATATGCTGCTTGACCCACACCATTCCGCACCAGATCCTTTACGCCATCTGCAATGATGGCACCAGCTGGCCAGTCTGAAGAGCCAGACCAGTACGTCAAATGTTCGCCAACCAAGCCACACCTAGAGTTGAGGATGGTGAGATTCAGTTGGTTGATCATGAGAGAGATGACGTTGCTGGGGACACGGAGATGTCCAAGGCGCCATAGAGAGTTTTCTTCACCTTTCCCTCTTTTACTCTTATTTTTCTAAGCATTGGGGATAATGCTTAATTTTATTTTGGGGGGGGGGGTGGAGTTTATTTGACACATTTCGTACTTTGATACATTTGGCCTGTAAAAATTTGATGATATTCTCTCTTTTCTTATTTGTATGTATATATCTCCTCTTTCTCTTTTACTATGTATATTCATTCTATTTTTAGTAGTTTTGCTCGTTTGCTTCTTTATCTTTGTTTTTGCTTATTAGCTTATTTTTATGTTTTAGTAGCGTATTAGCTCTTGTTTTGTTTAGTAGCTTCTTTTTATGTTTTAGTAGATAATAAGCATTTGGTTTTCTTAATGCCACGGTTCTTTCCAAAGGTAGTTGTTGTGTGAACCGGGTGACTCGTCCCAACGAAGGATGGCGTGACAACCTTCTCAAGGGAATGGGTCCGTTTTTGTCTTTGGGTAATAATAGTAGTAGCAATGAATAAAAAGACCTAATTAAGTCATGCTCAAAGATTCAACCATGCTTCAATTAGAACCAACACACTTACTACGTGATTATGGTTAGAGACAAGGTTTTTGAAAGAAATAGCTCTAGTTAGTGACTTTGTGACTCTTGTGTTGACTTTGGCAATCATCGAGTGGTTTAACTGGATCATAGTGATATTTAAACTTGAATGTGGTCGTTGTGGGCCCTCGACTCTGTGCTCTTTAACAATCTGGTTGCGTGAGGGGTGAGATGAATTGTTGCTGGTCTAAGTACGTATGCGAAGGATCTAGAACTTGCCCCGAATGTGTTTCAAGGCGAAATCCTAAGTTTTGCTTGGTTTGAGAAGTCATTGTAGGCTCTGCTTGGTCCGTTTGAGCTTTCTATTTCTAACCAATATCATTATCCCTAGTCAACCCCTTTGAGCCTCTAGCCTTTCTCATTTGATAACCATGTTACAAGCCTTTACCCGTTTTGTCGTAACCCTCTCTTGGCACCCGAGCTTTCCTTAACACTCTGTGAAAAAATAGCTTAACGTAAGTTTGGGGGAGATGAGGATCTTGAAAAAGGTATCAGGCACAAAAAAAGAAAAGAAATGATCTCTATGAGAAGAGAAGGCAAGAAAAGAAAAGAACAAAAAGAAAAATGCAAAAAGTGAATAAGTGGAAGGGTTGAATGGATTCAAAAAGAGTTAATGATCCCAAACATGAAGAAATCCAAAAGGAAAAAAAGAATGAAATGATCAAGAAAGAGTGATGCTAAGTCTCTCTAGTCCCCAATGAAAAGAAAATGCTTCTAAAAATTGGCAAAGTGTGAGCCGAGAAATGAAAGATCGAGTGCTTAAGGAAAGGTGTAACCACTTACCCATGCGGTATCCTACCCTAACCCAAAAGCCTTCATTACATCCTGAAAGAAGTCCTACTTGATTTCAAATTGAGTGAGCTTACATTAGTGGCGATCTACATGAGGGGAAAGCCTATGGTACTTGAAGCCGTACTTGTGACATTCTCTTGAGAGAGATGAGTGAACCTTTCATAAATCTTTGGATTGAGTGCTAAATTTCTTAAGTGAGCTTGGAAAACGGAAAGTAGAGGAGGAAGAGTTTGGAGTCCACCATAGCCTACATTATAGAGCAAGATTCCTTGATGAGTAAAGTCAATTCTTGAAGCTCAAATGTCATAGTAGAACTATATGTGCATGAATGCTTAACTTGTCGCCTTGTTGATAATGCATGAGTAGTGTGGTAATTATTGGTCCCAACAGATGTGTGAATTGCTCACCTTTGGCTCGCTGAAATGACCCTTAATTTTGGAGGTGGGAACTAATTTATTTGCTTGAGACAAGCAAAGATTTAAGTTTGGGGGAGTTGATAAGTGGGGAGTTTTACTGCTTATTAGCACCTTTTAGCTTTATTTTAGTCCGAAAGTATTGAATTGTGTTCCCGAAACTAATAAAATTATGCAATTGCATGAATGTTGAAAATTTGGTCTTCCATGATGAAATCCAACTCAAAAAGGAGTGTTCCGAAGCACAAGACAATAAAGGGAACATAATTAAAGATGTGCCGTCCGCAGAAGAAATTGCGAACCGCAGAATTCCGTATGTAACCGCAAACCAAGCAGAAGAACCCAATAGGATTTTCAGCAATGTGCGGACCGCAGATGAATTGTGTAGCCGCAGAACTGGATTTCACTGAAAAAGATTCAAAGTTCAGAGAATATGCAAAAAGACCAAGTCCTGACACCTTTGCGAAGTGCGGACCGCACAAGAATTGTGTGGCCGCAGAAGTTGCTTCGCAGTCGCAATCGAAAAATGTGCGGCTATAATACTCACCTCCCTGCCAGCTGAAGAAATCTGCGGGCCACACATGGAATTGTGCGGCTGCAGAACCTCCCGAGAGGCATTTTTGTCTGTGATTTTTGGCCCAGTATAAATAGATGAGTTTCACAAATTTAGGTTAAGTTTGAACATTATAAGTTGTTGTAGCCGTTTCTTTTACTACTTTAAGAAGTTTTACATTATTTAGTGTTTAAACATTAGATTTCATCATTTTAATCTTTCATTATGAGTTTATTTAGCTTTTCTTCTTTATTTTTTTCAATCCCCAATATGTAGCTAGTTTTTACTAGGGCTGTAACCCAACCCTAGTGTGTAAACCTTATGGGTATTTAATTTAATGCTTGTTTATGATTGGGTGATGATTATTTAGCTTAGTTCATGCATCAATTTTAGAATTAATTGTTGCAAATATTGATTCATGCCTATTTGACTTAGTCTTTACTTGAAAAAGAGGACCTAGTCTAGGATAACCTGGCTAACAAGGAATAGGGTTAATTTAGAGATTGATTAGCCTAATTAAATGGTTCAAACAAGAGATAGTAAGAACCCTACTTGAGCTCATATCAACTATTTTGTTTGATACCCATTTGGACTTGAGAAAGCCAAATTGGGCAAAATTACTCTCTGACTGAGAGGTATTGAGTGGGTAACGTACAGTTGAGAGCTATAATACACCCCAACCAACAAAACAAGTATTAAAATCTTTATCTCATTAGGCAAATACCTAGGTTATGGTCACATCCCTAGGCCTTTAAACTATTTGGAAAAATATAAAAAAAACATTCATGTCTAGTCTATTTACCTTAGCTTGCAATCATTAGAGTGATAGTAGAAGTAGAAATCAAAACTCTGTGTGGAAGTGTAATTTTAGGTAGTCCATTTGCTTGCTTCAAATATATACTAATGACACCCCTTATAACTCCCGGTGGATTCGATCTCAACTCATAGTTGGGTAATTATTATTGCATACGACTGTATCATATCTCTTATTGAGGTGTATTGTGGACGTCATTAGGGGTGTTCAGAGAGCTGAATTCTTTCAGAGTGGCCACCTTGCATAGCCGCGATTCTCCCAGCGACAACCCATGCAGCGTGGCTATGGATTTTTTTAGAGTAATTATTTTTCGTCGTGTTTTGAAATCCAGACATGGCTCTCGACCCCCGAAGCGATCCTGGTTTAATTCCTTGGGATTTTACTCAGACTTCAAAGGTCCACATTGTTTGACTTAGTTCCAAATTATATTTTTAACTCAAAATCACTTCCTACAAGGCATAAAGTGCAGTAATTGGAGTGCAAACTATGACTAAAAGACGGGATTCTAGCTAGCCTACCATCATTCATCGCCTGCTAGGCCTCATTGAAATGACTTGTCCCATCTACCTTGTTCATCTTCACTTGGTCTTCTTCGGTTACCAAGGAACGGATATAGCTGGCCACTCTGACTGGTCGGACAATGTGCTAGTATCCGCCGGCGCTGTGAACATGACTATTTTCTTTCGTTCAGGGTCCACACTCAGGGTAGGAAAATTCTTCTCTAGCTTTGAGCTCGAACTTGGCCCACCTGATCTCGGTTGCACGACCCTTTTCGGGATCTTCAACGGCCAAAGCCTAGTAGTCCTCCAGCATACCGACGTCCACACTGTCGAAAAACGAGTTAAGGGAATCATCCAAAGCTCGGGACGTTTCGGTCGGCTTCTCTTCCGTGGCCCGAGCTTCATTTAAAGTGGCCTCCATCCGGGGCGGTGATTCTTGGATAACGGCATCACCTTTAGAAACAACTCTCCTCGGGACCAGAGGGGATTCGTGCAAGGCAGCAACTACATGTTCTTCTTCGGGTCCCCGAGCTTAGGAGGATTCAACCTTACGAGCATCACCCTTCTGGACCACCAATTCTTTGTCGGCATCAATCGGCTCGTAAGTGACCCATGTCCTTGTCACCCTCAGGAAAATCATTGAGCTAATAAAGAGATTCAGAATTCGGGACCCGGGCATCCGAAGTCTTTTTGGTACTCTTCCTGACCCTGAGCACAATCCTTTTTATTTTCTTAACCTCGACAGAAGCGTCCGAGGAATTGTGGGATCATATTTTCTTCTTCGTTTTCTCCTTCTTCTTTGCAGCAACTTCGACAACAAGCTATAGGCAGGCAGAGTGTATTGAGGACGAGGTCAAGATCACAGCATCGATGATCTCCCGAAGCTTGGTGGTCTTGAGCAAGCCCGTGAAAGAGGGATTTAGCCATGTCAACAACAGAATAAAAAGAAACGACAAGGAAAATACCAACCCTAAAAAGCACTCACCATGAGAACGATCCTCCCACTTTCCTTTGGAGAGCTTACGCCACTCACGCTTAGAGTAGGTGATTTGCATTAGTATGCCTTCGATCTACTCCCTCCAATGTGGGACCGCATTTGGGAATCGGGGGACGGATGCACATCGGATGGGACATATCATGAGTGGAAAAAATAAATTCAAGAAAAAAACTTTAACAGGGTAAGAGGAAGTAAGATTACGATTCTGGTTCTACTTCTTAGGGAATGACATAATTCAGGAGGAATGAGGTCCTCGATCTTTATACGAATGAACCTCCCTTGCCAACCTCGATCCATGTCCTCGTCTCTGCAGGAGAAGGGAGCATTCTTTTCCCGACGGGCAAGTTTGATCAACCCTCCACGAAAGATTCAAGGGCTGTACACTTGGAGCAAGTGATCGACTGTTAATCTTGGCTCCTTCATGTTGTTCGAAAAATGGCGGAGAACAGTTACGATCTTCCAAAAGGATGGTGAACTTGCCCGAGGCAAATTTCATACCTTTTATAGAACTCGAGGACCACCGCATCAACAGGACCAAACGTCAAAGGATACATGTAAACACTTAAGTATTCTTCCACGTGTGTCGCGATGTCCTCTTTAGGTCTAGGAACGACTATATCCTTGACTTACCATTTGCAATCCTCTCGGAAAGCTTTGAGCGTTGATCTCGTCCAAGTCAAACCTCAATTCAAGGTTTTGAAACGGTCGATTGTAATAGTAATACCCAACAAGGAGTCAGGGTCGAATTCCATAGGGATCTATACATGGGATTTAGGAGTATAGATTGTAGTGTATGAGTATGAACTATCTCAATTTACACTTCCACAAATTAGTATTTGTTCTATGTATATTTTAAACTAAGATTGCAAGATTAAGAAATGAAGCTAGGAAATTATTTTTGGTTGTTTTTCAAGTTTTGTAAAAAGCCTAGGGATGTGACCATCACCTAGGTGTTTTCCTAATGGGATATAAACCTTAATTTTTATTTTGTTGGTCAGGGTGTATTATAGCAATCAACACTCAATTACCCACTCAATACCTCTCGGTCAAAGAGTGATTTTGCCCAATTTGGATTTCTCAAGTACAAATGGGTATTGCACAAAACGGTTGATAAAAGCTGAAGTCGGGTTATTACTATCTCTAGGTTTAACCATTTAATTGGGATTATCAATCCCTCGAGTGACCCAATTTCTTGTAGCCAAGTTTTCCTAGACTAAGTCTCTCTTTCTCAAGTAGAGACTAAGTCAAATAGGCATGAACTAATATTTGCAACCAATAATTCCATAAATTAAAGCATGAACAAGGCTAAGTAATAAACACCTAACCATAAACAAGAACTAAATCAAACACCCATAAGATTTACACGCTAGGGTTGGGTCACAACCCTAGTAAAAATCTAGCTACTCATGCTTGAAATTGAAGTAATAGAAGAAGAGATGCTAATTAATCTCATATTGCAAAATCAAATGACAAAATCTATGTTAAAGTGACCCAAAATATGAAAAACTACTAAAAGAAATAAAGAAAAACAGGTACTATAGCGGCTGATATCAAAATTTGACCTAAAAATGTGAAACTCGTCTATTTATACAGAGCTGAAAATTTCGGACACTTTTCTTCAGCTTAAGAGGATTGGAAATCTGGCCACGTAATTCTGGACAACAGCTGCACTGCACTCTTTCTGCGGTCCGTGGATTTGTAACTGCAGCCGCACCTTGCTCTTCTGCGATCCGCACAATTGTAACTGCGGCCGCATAGCTCTTCTTCTACGGCCGCATAATAATTGTGCGATCCACACTTTTGATGGTCTTGATTTGCAGACTCTCTGAACTTTGTTCCTGACCTAGCTTATTGTGCGTACCGCACTTTCCAACTTTTTCTGCTGGCCTTTCCTTCATACTCTGCGGCTGTAGATGATATTCTGCGGTCCGAACTTTTGAGCTTCTATGCCTTTTGTGTCCTTGAGTTTAGATTACTCCTTCTTGAGTTCGATTTCATCTCGGGAGTATTTCAAATATTCCTACAATTAAGCACATTTCATCAGTTTTCAGGAACACAATTGAACGCTTTTAGACTAAAACAAAAGCTAAAAAGCGCTAATAAGTAGTCAAAATTCCCACTTATCAAGCGTCTCCTCGGTAATGGAGAAAACATACCTGCACGCTTCCTCACCCCGATCTCTCTGGGAGGCTTTCTCGACTTTGAAGTCGTTATCTATGGAGCAGCCGCCAGGGATGAAATCTATATGGGGAGATCCCGGGGCTACTACCGGAGGCACTGCCTCAGTGGTGGTGGCCGAAGAAGAAGTCATCGGTGCAGTATTTTGAGGTACTGATTTTGAAGATTTGAAGACTTGATATGAAGATTTGAAGATTTGGTATGAAGGTCTGAAGATGAACCGTGAGGATATGAGGATAAGAAGATATGAAGAACAAGTTATGAAGATTTGAAGGATTGATGAACGGATGAAGATATAAAAAACTCGAGGGTAACTTAAGAAAATTTGAAGTCAGAAAGTAAAAAAGTGAAAACGGGAAACCAGAACTTTTATAGGGAAAGAGTAATGATTGCGAGACATTTCGAATTCGGTAACTACCAGGGGTGTTCAACCGACGACTGACGCGCGTCCAAAATTAGAGCGACGTGATTGATGGGAAGTTTCGGTTTGATAGCTTGCTCATGATGTACGAGAGAAAGAACCGGGATCAATTAGTCACTTCTCATCGCTCCTACAATATACTCTCCGAGAAGTGAGGGGACTATCTGTATACGGATAAAATCGGGGATAGAGTTAGCCCGATTTTCCGTTGTGAAGCGAAGAACGATGTTACTTGTTACTAGCTCGAGTGAGACCGAAGGTGGCCACAGATCGAAACCAGGAGCGGACGAATGATACATCGGGTATCGAGTATGGCCGAACCCGGAGAAAATCCAGCTCGAGCAATATGAAGAATCGAGAGTAAAGAAAGGACGGTTAAAGAAGACAAATAGAGAACCGAAATATTCGTCATTAGCCGGATATTACTGTGCGGATCACGCTCGATATTAACTACGGATCATATTCTCGTGGGAGAAAAGGTAGGAAACGATTTTTACCTTATTTAGACTTGTATTAGGGCTAAAACTCCTCTACTATATGACGAGGAAGAACCCTTTATTTTTTGACAATGTTATTGGTACACATATCAAAGCAATAAAATTAACTCTGGCTTTCAGCAATTAAGTGTTCTTCGGTTATTCACTCTGTTAGTTGGATCCGTGTTCTATCTCGAGGGCTCGATTGAAACTGGCCCTTCGCATTTAAGCCTAACACAGGGCTTAATTACTTCGCCACATTGGTTTGATCGTTTTATCTCATTTCAATTGAATTATTTACTGTTCTTTGATCATTTATGTTAAATAAAATTACATTTCCTTTAAACCGCGTACAAATTTAATTGTTATCTGTTTTAAGGGTAAACACTATTAAATTGCAATTTGAATCCCTACTATATGATCTTGTAATCCCTTAATTTTGAGAAGTTTAGGATTTCGATTCCTAACTAGAAAAATTGAATTAATTCACGTATATCATCAGTGAAAAATTTATATGTTCACTATAATCTTAAAGATACTGAATACTTTTATTATACTAGTTTTAGTGTACGTGCGTTGCACGTGTGCATCGCGTTAATCAATATCAATATAAAATTTATACAAAATGTTGAAAAATAGCAATGGAGGTTAAACTAAGCGTATCATGTGTTTAAATGATGAAAATAAATACTATTACATTGATACAATATAGTTGAATTCAATAGTTTCTAAATAAATTTAGTATAATTAGTTCTATAGTATTTATAGTTATAAATATTTTATTATATAAGATACAAATATGTTGTGTTGTTGTATCTCACCTAGAATCTTTTTATAAACTCTACGTTCATATGTCATTATACAAGATTCAAAGTTAATCAAAAGTATGGATAAGCTAAGTTGACTTCTTATTGTGTAAAAAAGTTGCCTAGATGCTTATTGATCTAAGTCTAAAGCTCCTTCTTTGGCGTTCATCTAACACCAACTAAAAGTTAATACTGTTCTAAACTTACTCCAAATAAACTATAAACTTTACCAATAACGACTTTGAAATTTTAAGAGTTCATCACGTTGATGTCAATTTTGCAAAAATATAGGGAAAAAATACAGATTTATAGTTATTCCAGGAGTTTCTAATACAATAGTTTATCTTAAATTTGAAAAATTAACTGTTGTTACAATTTCACATAGTATGGCTGTAGCTTAATTTAATTTTTAAAGTAACATCATATTAGTTTAGACTTCTAAAAATTTAAACATAAGATTAAATCAAAACTCTTAAAATGTTAACAAGAAAAAAGTGAACAATATGCATTGATGATGGATGATCCATATTTTTATGTAATCAACTATCAGTAATTTGTGGGAAAAAAATAATAATGTTATAAATATAATTTTATTTATGGTGAATGTCTATATATAGAGAGATTCTAAGGTTTATTACTTGGTGGCTAAGTCACCCTCTCCCTATAAATAGAGGGTTCTATTCCATTGTAATTCATCCCAAAATTCAATAAGAATTCTCTCCCTACTTTTCTCTGCAATATTCTTCCGCTTCTTTTATTGTTCATAACACGTTATCAGCACGAGACTCTAACCAGTTGAGTAGAAGCTTTGGGATTGAGCATAATGATTGTCAATTATTCCATGAACTTCCTTCATGATTAAATTCTGGATTTAAGGTAAGTATTTTACCGTATTTTTCTCTTTTATTCTATACTTTGATTTTAAATACAAGCAAAGACAACAAAGTATGATTATTACTCTATTGGAGTTTGAAAGAAATTATAACTACCTGAAGTGGTAAATTTCTATGCCTCGCCATGATCAAATTCATGTATGATTGTGGGCAAAGAATTGAAAACCCGTCCCATTGAATTTGCTCCATTCTCATTCCCTTAAGAGAATATGATAGCAGTATGTGATAAGTCTGAAAGAAGACAAAATTATTACTATGAATGTATCAATGGATATGGACGTGACAATAGACGAAATTATAATCGTCATCATTTGTGGTAATGGGAACAATAAGGATTCTCAAAATAATCTTTCACTCTGTGAAAAATATTTTTCATCGATTTGACATGAGATTTTGTAAAGCACCTATAGATGATTATGGTCCATTCATGATGTGAATGTGACAACATCTGATTTATGAATACATATTCATTCTTCAAAGAATATGAACGTGCTAGTGGTAGTAAATATACTGCACTCACCATTAAAAGGAGGTTTGAGATGATATAAGAAAATAATGTCATTATTATGACATGAATGGTCACTGGTCACGCACCTATTATACGCCAAAATATTTTGGCATTGTGATTGTTAAAAGACAACAGTAATGCAAGAAACAGATCTTGCATATAATTTTGACCATAACCATAATGGTATAACTTTCTCTTTAAAAGAGATATTCACCATATGGGTGTTGATGAATATGTGGTACTACAAAATTAATTGAGAACTCTGCAAGAGCCAATTATACTATTTTGGAAAAACACAATTAATTACCAATAATGTATTGTGTTGTAGTAAGTCTCAAAGAAACTTATTCAGTTTCCAAAGTATACGCGAAAGCGGTTGATTATATTGAGACTATAAATAAAGGAAAGATTTAATATCTTCTATTACTACAACTTGTAGCGGGGTAATATGTATGTGAAAAGCTACTCGCTTTCTTCTCCAATTTGTACTACATAAAAGAATACCACAATGAAGTGGATATTTATTGATATAAAAACCCATATCATAATAAACTTGGAGTTTATTCATAATTGCACACATCATGGTGTAAACCTGAAGTTTATCAATATTGATAATTTATCCAGTTGGCATACTTGGTTTAGCCATGTTAATTCATGTATGATGTGCAAAAATAATAGAGAATTCACATGGGTAAATATTAAAGAACTAGAAAGTTCTTTACGAATTCTCTTATATTGCTTGTTCTTATTAATTAATAGACCAACTAAAATTGAGACTGAATCCCATGAATGCTTGAAATATCAAAGGTGAATATGGGCCCATCATCTGCCATGTATACCACATAAGATGCATCTATGAGATGGTTACATGTGCGATTATTAATAACCTGCAACATGGTGTGTTGCGAGGTAACTTGCTCAATAATTTAATATAGAGCATAATTTCCAGATTTTTTATTCAAGATAGTTCTTCTTGATAAGTTGGTTTACATCACAGTTGGTTTAGCAAAATGATTTATTGAGTGCCTCCACTTAATAGCTAAACTATTGCTTATGAGAACAAAGTTATCTATATCAGTTTGATATAGGTTATGTACGAAAGTATATTACATTCTCCCCTCACAAGTGGTTTCAGGGTCAGGAACCAAATAATTCTATCTCATTATTATTGATGTGCGGTGTATATTTTGATTAACACCATAACGCACAAAGATGTGTTCTCAAAGTTGAGAAACAAGTTAGTTTTTCTAACATGAGGGGGAGACAAGATAAAACAGTTGAGAAAAAGTTACGTGGAATGAATTATCATTTATACATCTAGATCCCCGAATAAAATAATATGAACTTGAAGTTCATAAAAGGATAATTCATGTGTAATTTATTGCAAAGCATGCCAGACGCATTTGCTGGCCCAAAGAAAGTAACTATATCTCACTGCAAATGCTCCTATTGGAATAAGTCCTAGAAGGACAAAGTCTATGGTACGCTTAAAGCGTATAGACAAGTCGGTTTCAAATAAACTTCTTGATAAAGAAGATGAGCAAATGATCAAAATGATCATAATAAAGGAGGCAAGTGATCTAGAAGATCACTTGACATAGCACTTCATAAAATCTCATGAGAGATTCAGGTACCTGAATATATGAATGAAGAGATCTCTATGTTATAAAATGTTTGTCGACGACATCTATAATAACTCTAAATATATATGAGCATCTTAAGTCTAGAGAAACAATTCAAGTAGAATTGGTTTCATATGAAAGATATGTTGTTTTGGACCTGCAGTTCAAACACTTGAAAGTATAAAGTCAATGATATGTGCAATCAGTTTTCGGTATCTTATATGTCTAGCATGACATGAAAACTTGATATGCATCTAAAGTCTATTATATGACTTATATGACTTAACTTATATAACAATCCCTGAAGGATTTAAATTGCTTAAAGCATATAGAATTCATGGTCACGAAGTACTACATCCTCAATGCAATTTGTGCACAAATGTATCTTGCTGTAACTAGATGCATGATAATATGATAGCAAGAGTTTTCACCTCTATGTGAAGATATTGAACTGACGATTCCAACAAGATCATATGAAGACAATTCATCTCTATCAAGAATGACGATTTCAAGGTGCAATATATTCATTCAAGTTAATATGGCTGATTTGTTTATCAAATATCTACCAAAGATCTTTTGAAGATGGTGCAAAAGATTGGAATGCAAATGCTTAAGGATGTGAAGTGATGCTCTCATGAGGGGGAGTTAATACACGTTGTACTCTTTTTCCCTTACAAGGTTTTGTCCCACTGGGTTTTCCTTGCAAGGTTTTTAACGAGGCAACCAAAAGGCGTATTATTAGATATGTGTACTCTTTTTTCTTCTTTAGATTTTTTTTTTCCACTGGGTTTTATTTTAGTTAAGGTTATAACGAGGCACATTATCTGTTGAATAGACATTCAAGGGGGAGTGTTATAAATAGAATTTTATTTATGGTGAATGTCTATATTTAGAGAGATTCTAGGGTTTATTACTTGGTGGCTAAGTCACCCTCTCCCTATAAATATAGGGTTCTATTCCATTGTAATTTATCCCAAAATTCAATAAGAATTCTCTCCCTACTTTTCTCTGCAATATTCTTCCGCTTCTTTTATTGTTCATAACAAATACTATATACTTTAGAGGCTGAAAATTAAAAGAACTTTAGTGGCCACGTGTCAAATCCAAAAGAAAACTTATAAAATCTGGTCAAATAATAAGGAAAGATAGCAAAGTAAATTTTAATCTAATTTGAAGTCCTAAATATTAGGATTTTCTTGAATTAAATTTTGGTTGATTTTGAAGTTCTAAATATAAGAAAAATAATTAAATGATTATTTTGTCTAGTGTGAAATCAACTTTTAAAGAGAAAAAAAGCAAATGACATTTCGATAGGGCCTTCATGTTTTTAATATAGTATAGATTAAAGTAATTGAATAACAACAAAGTCACAAAAAAAAATTACTTAATGAAATGATCAAGTCACTATAATTAGTATGTTTTTCCTTATAGAAGGCAAAGTTTAGTGATTGTAATGTTAGTGTGAGTAAATTTCAATTACTGTGATGTGACAAAAAAAACGTGTTGTGCTTACTGTTATATACAGTAGGAATAGTTTGGGACTTTATTATACAGTGAATAAAGTTCAGCTCCATTAATTTTTCAAAAATAGGATTTTTTGAATTAGCACAAGAAGATTCCCTTTTCTCTCTTCATTTTTTTTTTGGTTTGCTTTTTTATTCTAATAATAGTGGTATTTTCTTAGAGCATATGTGTATGGGCCAAAATCCGACCAAGAAAACTCGGTACGGAAAGGTGATCATCGTGAAGATAGTAACTTACCATCGGAGGCTCGGCCAAGCACGACCAGGACGAGCAGTTGAAGAGTTCATTGAGGCCGAGGTCGGTGATAAACAGAACGAGCCGTTGAGTGGCTCATCAAGGCGGAGGTCTAATAGTGAGGAACAGAAGCAACAACTAGTTTTGCTTTGGACTCTTTGAAGGGAATATTCCCTCTACTTGTACTTTCTAGGGTTCTTTGGGAATATCTCATATAAATAGTGTGAGGGATAAGAAAGAATGGGAGGGGGGGGGGGGGACACAATTGTAAGAAAAACATTCAAAAAAGAATACAAAGAATCACTTTTGATAGAGATTATACCTTTTTGTGAATTATTTCATTGTCATTTTCATCAAATCCAAGAAAGTGTGCAATATTCGTGTAACCCAACATTGTCAGAGGAAAGAATCTTCTATCCTCTTCAATAATTGGGTGAATCTTCCCTTCAATTTACATGTATTGCAGTTTAATGTTATTTAATGCACAGCCTTTATACATATAAACGTATCCGGTTATAATCACTGTCATCATCCGCATTCAATTAAATTTCTTATTCACGTTAGTCGCTTCTGGATCTAGATCCAATATTCTTTAACTAGGATTTACCCATCATTTTCTTATTTAATTGACTTAATAAAAGGTATTATACTTTTTGGTCAAACAATTTGGCGCTGTCTGTGGGAATTTTCTAGTTAAAATTTTAGTTTCCTCTAGATCTATAACGTAAAATACGCAAAACTTCTTTGTGCATACAAAGCTAACTTGGTAGGTAACGGAGAGGAAAAGAGAAAAGCAATAGCTAACCTCACTGCTAATCTCCTCCACACCATCAATGAAAATGATGAAACGGAGGGTGAAGACATAACACCCAACGCATTTCCTCAACGAGACAGCTCGCCCATTCCCCGTGGCAGCATCACAACCTCACACGGTAAGGGGGCCTTTACATCCAGGCATGGTTGACCAACACGCTGATCGTCATTCCTGACAAACCCGCTCAGAGGCTGAATAGAGAAGGCGCCGAAGTCCGCGTTGCATCAACGCCAAACGAGCAACACACCCCCTTGTAACAGGTATTACTCATAATGTTAGTGATGCGGGTAACGATACCCTCACGGCCATTTTGAGGAAAATGGAAGAGATGGAGAACGAGAACAAAATGCTCCGCAACCAAATAAAAGAGCATCAAGAAAAGGTAGACAAAATACCGGGTGCACCAAAGCTCATGCCAAAACGGGATGCCGGCCGGTTTGTGAACAGTCGTACAGTGATGAGGCGGCACTACATTCCATACCAAAAACCTTCAAAATGCAGCCGTATTTGAAAATATATGATGGCACGGCTGACCCTGAGGATCAGTGATCCATTATGTCACTCCAGTGAAAGGCAACGACCTCGCCAAAGAACAAGTGTCATCCATATTGCTAAAAACGTTTGGTGAAACCCTCACCGGGGGAGCACTGACTTGGTATTCACAGCTGCCCACACGCTCGATTGAAACATTCGAGGAAATGGCCGATAAGTTTGTAACAGCCTACGTCGAAGCAAAATAGGCAGAGGCGAGAGTAAATGACATATTCGCCATCGAAAAATCGCCTGGAGAGAGGCTCAGGGACTTCCTCGCTCGATTTAACTGAGTAAGGATGACCTTGCCAAACGTATCGGAAGGAATGGCTGTAGCAGTCTTTCAGAATGGGCTAAATAGAAGCGGTTTGAGGGTGACCAGAAAGTTACTGAGCCTCTTCATGAAATATCCTCCCACCACTTGGGACGAAATACACAATGCTTATTGTGTCGAAGTTCAAGCCGACGAAGATGTTCTAAACGGACTGATTCAACGGTTAAATTCCGTACAGGCCAAGCCCAGAAAGGACTGGAGAAGCGACAATAGGAGAGATCAAGCTGGACCCCGACCTGGACTGGAAAGGCATCAACCTTACAGCCGAGGCACTCTCATTCGGCCTCCCCGTCAAGATGAAGGCTTGTCCAGGACGCGAACAAGGACTCACCGAGGTGAGAGAGGTATGCCCCCTTACGATCTGCTCAGAATTTCTATGTTTCCCCCTCAGAAATAGTTTACGCACTGGAGAAGCTCCACCCAAAAGTAAAATGGCCGCAGAAGATGAGGTCCGACCCTAACATTAGAAAGTCAAACGCCCTCTCCAAATTCCATCAAAACTGAGGTCACAAAACCAAGGACTGTATCGCCTTAAGACAAGAGGTCGTTAACATGCTCCACCAGGGCACCTGAAAGAGTTGATGAGCGACCGAGGGAGAGCCAAATTCGCCCATAGGCGTGAACAGCACCAAGGTCCGCCAAAACTACCCTCCTCAACTCGAACCATTCAGATGATCATCGGAGAGGGCGATGACACATCAATCAGCAGCGTGAAGTCCCACGAACTTAAAAGGTCGATCACTTATGAACAGTATGAAGAACTCGAAGAAAGTATCATCTTCGATAAGTCAGATACCCACAGTTTGGTTTTTCCTTACTATGACGCCCTTGTTATTACTTTACGCATCTTAGATACTGATGTAACGTATATTATGGTCGATGACGGGATCGGCGCATGCATCATCCATCCTCGAGTTCTCACTCAAATGAAACCCGAGGATAGGATAGTGCCACGCTGCATCACACTAACGGGTTTTAACAATGCAGTTGAGCAGACCTCTGGAGAAATCACGCTCCCCGTCCTAGCCGGCGGCGTTACTTTGGAAACCACGTTCCACCTCATGGATCAAGACACGGCGTACAATGCCATCACAGGTCGGCCTTGGATCCATGCCATGAAAGCCATCCCCTCTAGCTTATACCAGGCTATCAAATTTCCCACGCCATGGGGGATATTCTGCATCCGAGGAGAATAGCGCACCGCCCGGGAATGTTACCGCATTGCCCAAGACTGCACGCACACCCAACAGCTGAAAGACAAAACCAACAAAGAATATCAATCTACATGGCCGAGGTCAAGCGAGGACGAGAAGGATGCCTTCAAAGATCCCGAAGTTGTAGAAGCTACGGGATCCACCATAGAGGAACTCGACCCCGTCCAACTCGATAATAATGACCACAGCAAAAAAGCCTACATCGGTCACAAACTACAAGATTCAGGTATCTTCCATCAATTTATAGCTAACAACAAAGATTTGTTCGCCTTTTCCCATGCAGATATGCTGGGCATCCCAAAAGATATAGGAACCCACAAGTTGAACGTCGACCCATTTTACCCCAGTAAGGCAAATAAGACAAAAGTTCAACTCCGCAATAAATGATGCGGTCCGCGAAGAGGTCGAAAAACTATTAGAAAACGGTTCTATTAGAGAATCAAAGTACCCTCAAAGATTCGCCAATGTGGTCATGGTAAAAAAGAAGAACGGGAAGTGGCGGATGTGCGTAGACTTCACAGATTTGAACAAAGCCTGCCCAAAAGACTCATTCCCACTACCCCATATTAACCAACTTATCGATGCAACAGCTAGGCACGCACTCTTAAGCTTGTTGGACGCCTACTCGGGCCACAACCAAATCCTCATGGAGGAGGAAGACCATGAAAAGACCACTTTCATCACTCACCAAGGGACGTACTGTTATAGGGTTATGTCATTCGGGTTGAAAATGCAGGGGCAACATATCAGAGGTTGGTGACAAAAATGTTCAAACACCAACTCGATAAAACAATGGAAGTCTATATCGACGACTTGTTGGTCAAGTCGAAGAGGAAGGAGAATCACATCGACCACCTGAAAGAAGCCTCCGACATACTCAGATAGTATGGTATGAAGATGAACCCCGAGAAGTGCACCTTCGGAGTAACCTCGGGAAAATTCCTCGGGTTCTTGGTATCACATTGAGGTATAGAAGTTAACCCCGACCAAATCAAAGCTATAGAAGGGATACTAGAGAACCTGACTAGTAAGAAACAAGTACAAAAGCTGATCGTCCGTATAGCCACCCTGTCGAGGTTCATCTCGCGGTCCTCCGATAGGTGCCATAAAGTTTTCGGCATACTCAAGAAAGATAACAGAATCCAATGGAACTCCAAGTGCATTGAAGCCTTGAGAGAACTAAAAGCGTATTTGTCTTCACCTCCACTACTCGCCAAGACAAAACTCGGTGCGCGTCTCCTCATCTACTTGGCCGTGTCCGACGTGCTCGTGAGCGCAGTCCTAGTCCTAGCAAACAAAGGTATGCAATCTCCCATTTATTACATTAGCAAAACCCTGGTTGATGCCAAAACGAGGTATCCATACCTCGAGAAGCTGGCCCTGGCTCTAGTCATAGCTTCACGGAAGCTTAGATCCTACTTCCAGTGCCACCCCATCTCGGTTGTAACGACCTTCCCCCTGAGGAGTATTCTCCACAAGCCCGAGTTGTCGGGCCGATTAGCCAAATGGGCCATAGAACTAAGTGAACACGATATAACATATCAGCCGCGAACGGTGATAGAGTCACAAGTGCTCACCGACTTCGTCCCCGACTTTAGCGCAAAATAATTCCTGAAGTCAAAAAGGAAGCCGCCCGTACATCCCCCAAATTACACGACCTATGGGTACTGTACACAAATGGCACTTCCAACGCGTTAGGATCGGGATTGGGACTCGTGCTCGAGGTCCCAACCGGAAAAGTAATTCGCCAGTCTATTCGATGCTCCGATATGACTAACAATGAAGCCAAATATGAGGCCGCGATTGCAAGTTTAAAACCAGCGCTCAAGTACAGAGCAAAGCCATTCGTCCTACGGTGCGACTCTCAACTCGTCGTCAATCAAGTCACAAGGACTTTACAAATAAAAGAACAGAGACTACAAAAATACCAGGTCGAGATCTGCAAGCTGTTACCTCAATTCGACAAATGTTAGCTCGAACAGATCCCTCGAGCACAGAATATTGAGGCAGACGGTCTCGCCAAGCTGGCCACAACTACTAAAAGCATAACCGGATAGGGGAACGTGGTTACTCTCCTCCACTCGTCGATTGATCAAATCACTGTATGAACTATAAACTTAACTTGGGACTGGTGCAATCGTATTATCACATAGTTGCAGGATGGAGTGCTCCCAGACAATAAAAAGGAAGCCAAAAAGCTTCAAATGCAGGCGGCCAAGTACCACATCATCAACGACGACTTGTACAAAAGAACATATGACGGCACTCTAGCAAAATGCTTAGGCCCGAGCCAGACGCGGCGTGTCCTCGAGGAAGCCTGTACCGAAGAAAGATGGGAAAGTCAGAGTATGTGTTGTACCGAGATTCAAATAGGCCGAGTCTTAAAGATAATTTTTCGTTGCCTGATATACGCATACAAATCGACAATTGTGCGAAGCATGAACTCCAGTCCTTTGTGGAGTGCTTCACGGGGTATCATCAGATCTGGATGGATGAAGAGGATGCCAAAAAGACAGCTTTTATCACACTATGGGGGATATATTCCTATAAAATAATGTCGTTTGGTTTGAAGAATGCTGGAGCCACTTACATGAGAGCCATGACAACCATTTTCCACGACATAATACACAAGGAAATTGAGGTGTACGTGGATAACGTCATCATCAAATCCAGAAGAAGCACATATCACATAGCAGACTTGAGGAAATTCTTTGATCGGCTTTGAAGGTACAATCTGAAACTAAATCCTGCAAAGTGTGCCTTCGTAGTCCCTACCGAAAAATTGCTAAGATTCATCGTCAGTCACTGAGGGATTGAATTAGACCCTTCAAAGGTCAAAGCTATCCAGGGCTTTCCACTCCCGAATAATAAAAAAGATGTAATAAGCTTTTTAGGGCGTCTCTATTACATCACTCGTTTCATAGCACAATCAACCGTGATCTGTGAGCCGATTTTCAAAATGCTGAAGAAAGATGTTGCAACAAGCTAGACTGAAGAATGTCAGAAAGCCTTCGACAAAATCAAGGAGTATATATCTAAACCATCTGTTCTGGTCCCACCAGAACTAGGAAAACCTTTGCTGCTTTATTTGTCCGTACTAGATGGGGCATTTGGTTGCGTTCTGGGACAACATGATGAGACTGGAAGAAAGGAGCAGGCCATATATTATCTGAGTAAGAAATTCACGAAAATGTAAAGTCTCGATTGAAAAGGTCTCCCCATCTATTTATAGAGAATAACGGCGCAATAATGAGAAAAATAACCGCCACATATGTTAGAATCGAAGCAACAGGAACACGGGAAATGATACAACGCATCGAGAAGATGCGTAATTATGACACGTGAAGTTGTGATGTCATTCTAAACCATCATCATTAAGCGCAGCCTTCAAAGCGTTATACCGCTATCTCGGCCATGACTACCACTACTCGACCAAAAGACGACCTTGATAAGCAGAGGGACTAACTGTATGGGCCAAAATCCAACCAAGAAACTCGGTACGGGAAGGTGATAATCGTGAAGATCGTAACTTACCATGGGCGGCTAGGCCGAGAACGACCAGGATGAGTAGTTGAAGAGTTCATTGAGGTCGTGGTCGGTGATAAATCGAACGAGCCGTTGAGTGTCTCATCAAGGCCGAGGTCTAATAGGGAGGAACAGAAGCAACGGCTTGATTTTCTTTGGACTCTTTGAAGGGAATAGAATATTCCCTCTACTTGTACTCTCTAGGGTTCTTTGGGAATATCTCATATAAATAGTGTGAGGGATAAGAAAGAATGAGGGGGAGGGGGGACACAATTGTAAGAAAAATATTCAAAGAAGAATACAAAGAACCACTTTTAATAGAGATTCTACCTTTTTGTGAATTATTCCATTGTCATTTCCATCAAATCCAAGAAAGTGTGAAATATTCTCTAGCACTTGTGTAACCCAACATTGGCCAAGGAAAGAAACTTCTATCCTCTTCAATAATTGGATGAATCTTCCCTTCTATTTACATTTATTGTCATTTAATGTTATTTAATGCATAACCTTTATACATATAAACTTATCCGGTTATAATCATTGTCATCATCCACATTCAATTACATTTCTTATTCATGTTAGTAGTTTTTGGATCTAGATCCAATTATCTTGTAAAAATAGCACGGGCTAGCCAGTTTCCGGACTGATCATTCAAAAAATAGCTGGCGTTTGAAAGTCACTGAAAAATAGCCATTGTATACGGTCGAAATCAGGTATGCCTAATTTCCAAGGTTCGAGGGGTTGCCTTAGGCCTGAGTACGGGTAAGGTAGAGTTCGAGCTCGATGGACCAGACTCGAGCTCGAAGACAGAGTGCAATGCCCGAAGACTGAAGCACGATGAATACCAAAGCTGAGTATGCTCGACCCCGAAATAATGCCGTTATGGATTTGTAACAGAATGAGCGAGATTCCTGCCACGTCCCCAAAATCATGGCGCAAATCCCGAAATAGAATTGTACGATTCCGTACTAGGCAGTTAGACAGTTGTCCCAATAAGATTCCTTTTTATAAATGGAAATATACCTTATTTAGGGCTCCCCTATTATATAAAGGGGACCATAATCATTTGTAAAGATCATCTAATCATTGGCAAAGAATATACTCTCTACTTCTTGCTCATTATTCATCACAATTGTCCTTTAACTTTATTGCTCTTGCTTTATTGTTCTTGATTCATCTCGAGGTCACAGAGCTCGAGGTCGATACTGCTTAAGTAACACTGGTTTGAATCACTTATTTATTTCATTTATACTTTATACTTATTGATTAGTAATTGGTGTTGAACTGAATCACATTTCTTTAAAACCACAAATCAAATTTAATTTTTACTCGTATTTTCGAGGTAAACAGTTTGGCGCCCACCATGGGGTTAAAGATAATAGTGATTATTTCATTACCGATTCTCATAACACACGTTATCTTTACACTTTTTCTTGTCAAGAATTTTTGATTCTCAGGATTAAACATGTCAAACTCGCAAAATACAACTATTTATGACAGTGAAGGTCTTGGATTTCATGGGGGAAACAACAATATAGGGGTTGGTGTACCGCCGATAAACCTTGGGGAAGTGCCAAATGTGGAACCAGTTAACGTTAGTTCGCACATTGCTTTGAATGCAGATTTAGGCGCAGACCCCTTAGGGAGTGTACACAGGGAAGCCGACCTAGGGGCCAAGGAACACCAGGTATAAGAGATGGGGGAGTCACCCTCCAAGTGATATTCGAGATCCTGCAAGCTCAGTAGATCGTCATTGCTCAACTTCAGAGTCAGAATAAAACTTCGAGTATAGCCAAACCAGAAAACACTCAACGTGCTGAACCGGCATTAGAGAGGTCAAACAAAAATGGCTCGGGGACTGACCCCGTTATTATGAGAATGCTCGAAGAGCTCACCAAGAGGATAGAGTCCGGGGAAAAGAAGATTGAGGACAATGACAAGAAGGTGGAGACTTATAACTCCCGTGTTGATCAAATACCAGGGGCACCCTCGGTCTTGAAGGGTTTAGATGCCAAAAAATTCATACAAAAACCATTCCCTCAAAGCGCGACTCCGATGCCCATTCCTAAAAAGTTTCGCATGCCCGATATACCCAAAGATAATGGGACAACCGACCCTAATGAGAATATTACTTCGTATACTTGTGGGATTAAAGGAAATGACCTGAATGATGATGAGATCGAGTCCGTGTTGTTGAAAAAAATTGGGGAAACCTTGTCAAAAAGAACCATGATTTGGCATCACAACTTGCCTCCTATCTCTATTGATTTGTTTGCTATGTTACCAGACGCCTTCGTGAAAGCACACGCCGGGGCCATAAAGGTGGCAACGAGGATATCGGATGTATTCAAAATAAAACAAAGGAACGACGAGATGTTGAGGGAGTTCGTGTCTAGGTTTCAGATAGAGCGAATGGAATTACCACCGGTCTCAGATGACTGGGCAGTACAAGTATTTATGCAGGGTTTGAATGAAAGAAGTTCGATTGCGTCTCGACAATTGAAGTATAATCTGATCGAGTATGCAGCTGTGACATGGTCAGATGTGCATAATCGTTATCAGTCAAAGATCACCATCGAGGACGACCAGTTGGGAGCCCCCTCGGGTTTAGTTCATCCTAATAGATTGGCAGCCAAGCCCCCGAGGGATACAGACAGGGAATCGAGGTCAAACAAGGAATGCTACCAGCCGTATGTCGATCGGAGAAACAATGGCTCGAGTCGTAACGTTCCTCAAAATGATAGAGAAATGATCGAGGTCAAAGTTCTCAGGGACTCATGAGTAAGAATGGGTTCGATAAACACATCGACCCCACGGAGGCACCTCGATTGTCAGAGTATAATTTTAGTGTAGACGCATCAGGGATTGTAACAGCTATTGGAAGAATCAAAGATACTAGGTGGCACAGGCCTATACAAACCTTTCCTTCTCAGAGGAATCCAAACTTGATGTGTAAGTAACATGGCACACATGGCCATAGAACCGAAGACTGCAGGCAGCTAAAGGAGGTGGTAGCTCGGTTGTTCAACGAGGGTCACCTTCGAGAATTCATCAACGATCGAGCCAAGAACCACTTCAGGGAAAGAGATACAAGAAAAATGAGCAAGAAGAACCACAACATGTAATCCATATGATTGTTGGCGGAGTCGATGTCCCACAAGGACCTGTATTCAAACGCACCAAGGTATCGATCATCAGAGAAAAATGGACTCGAAACTATGTACCCGAGGACGCCCTATCATTCTATGACGAGGAAAAGGAAGGCATATCTCAGCCGCACAATGACGCCCTGGTAATTTCTATTCTTTTATAAATAAAATTCAAGTTAAACGTGTTCTAGTGGATCCAGGTAGCTCAGAAACCAATAATCAGATCAAGGGTAGGAGAACAGCTCGGCCTACAAGATCAGATTGTACCTGCATCCCGGGTCCTAAATGGCTTCAACATGGCAAGCGAAACAACAAAGGGGGAGATAATCCTACAAGTAAACGTAGTCGGGACCATACAAGATAAAAAATTGCATGTCATCGAAGGCGACATGAGATATAATGCACTTCTCAGGAGACCATGGATACACAACATGAGGGCAGTGCCTTCGACTCTTCATCAGATGATGAAGTTCCCGACGAAGGACGGTTATGGCTAGACAAGAAGTCACAGATAAATGAATAGATCATGCAAGATAAATGTAGTGAACCGCAGCATAGGGAATTCAGTCTCGTAGATACGAGATTACAATCATCTGAAAATTTTCAGATAGGAGTTGAGACCGTTAAAGGTACCATTTATGTTTTATGAAAATAAGAGAGAGTGCCAATAAGGAGACAGTCAAAATTTGAGATTAAAAGTAACCCTACGAGCACAAGGGCATGAAGTTATGTATCTAAGGATTATTGTAGGCAAGTAAGAACAACGAAAATTTCCTTCGAGTGTACGACATATCAAGCTCGCAACTTTACAAGAGCCAGAAGGTCTCCCTAAGTACTACAATAAAAGACTAGCTGAGGAAATAAGGAAGAAGGTTTCCACCTAAGCATAGTGAGCTAAACAGTAAATGATCTTGTAACAACAGTCTCACCACAATATTGTATACACTCCATAAGAAAGTGGCACCTATCATGGCTAATGAATAAAAAAAAAAAGAACTCATCAAAGGTGATGTTTGAGATCATACGAGGTATAGGAAATTATAGTATTCGTGGGCAATAAGACAAGCCAAGTATTCATGCAACAAGTGATAGAACGACCAGGAAAAGTTAATGCTTACATTTAAGGACAACTGAGAAGGCACGAAAGGAAATTTATGGTGCTAGCAAGTTAAAGGAAGGTTGCGAGTAGTATAAATAGATAAGTGTAGGTCGTAAGGTAAAGTATCGCAGAGCAACAAGGTTTTAGGTAGATATGATGTGAAAAGGTGAGTGGGAAGGTGACGAGAATATGTATGTCCTTGGGATTAAACCCATCAAAACAAGGGAATGATGATTTCCATATATAATAAAAAGCTCGGTACAGCCTGAATGAACACAGAGGAGTCTAAGACTAGGAGCAATTAGAAGAGAGGAAATGCTGCCCCGTTAGTAGAATAAGGGTGTAATTGTGATAGATAAAAGGATGACATTTAGGCCTTTGATTGAGGAATGATTTAAAGAAAAGGGATTTTATGAATTGCACGGGATTGGAATACCCCCATAAGATGAATCATGTTAGGATGCTATGAAATACGGTTATTGAGGTATAGTATCGTCCCAAGGTGGATCGGGCAAATCACTTCAGATGTTCCTCGATGAGACGTGAGCCCTAGTGACAATGTATTACGTAAGAGGTTTCAAGTTATCAGTGGTAGATTTTGGATTAACATTAAGGTGAATCACCAATGGATGGATAAAAGTTGCAAAGTATGATATGAGATTAAACCGTCATTATTAAGATTAACAGTAATGAGGAAGTATTAAAGGACTTAGATTTATACATATAGGATAAGCAGTGAAAGAATAACCCAGAGCTGGGTGGCAGACCTCGGTAATAATAAACCGAAGTAAGAGTTAGGATATAGCATGACCTACCTAGATATAGTAAAACCATAGTCGTAAGTTCGACAAAGTACCAAGCGAAGAACTTCAGTACACCTATAGATGCCTAGAGGGACATTTTGTCATAGTTCTGTATATGTTCACAAAGTGAGACCTAGAGATTGGCTAAAAGCTGGAGGAAAAAGGAGAGAAGAGTCGCATAGGCACACATACAAGTACATGGTTGTACATGATGCATGTCAGAAGGTAACAACAGTTACGAGATTGGAAGAATTCCGACCACAAGTCGTGGTGTGAGAAAGAGGCCTAAAGGGGGGAATACCCTGG